>NW_028252607.1:0-72540 GCF_964263255.1 Lissotriton vulgaris | reverse complement strand
ACTCAGAGAAAATGGTAGACATCCGAGTTTAGTATGCCTGAACTCAGAATGATAAAATAAATCTTTTAGTAAAGTTGGTTTTAACATTCTATGTTTGCAAATACCACTGTTAGAAAGTAGGTATTTACTTGCCTAACCTTTCAAGCCTGCCTCTGCTAGGTTGTGTATTCCTTTGTCTGGTTTTGTGAGTGACAGGGCTGGGGGATTCAGAGAGACAGGATGAGTCACCCCAGTGGTGAATAGAGAGATCTGCATCTAGATGGGAGGGAGGAGTTGCACCTGAACCTTGAATATGGCTGTGCCTGCTTTCCACAATGCTGGCTCCACCTCCTGGGGAGGGGCTGATGTCTCTGCCCTGCACACTGAAAGAAGAGAAGGAGTCCTGTAAACAAAGTGCTCCAGGTCTGTACTTGCCTTCCACAATGCTGGCTCCACCTCCTGTGGGGTGTCTGATGTGCCTGCTCTGCGCTGTGAAAGGAAAGGAGAAGTGTGGTAAACAGAGTGCTTCAGAACTGGTTTGGACTGGGCAAAGGCCCCTCTCCCCTCAGAGAACAAAGGATTTTGGGGAATAAATATTGGAACCCTGATCCCATGAAATTAGATCATTTTGGACTACAAGAAGAAACCTTTACTGAGGAGAGAAACCTGAAGAAGCTGAGGAGAGACTATTCCAAAGCTGAAGTGCTGCTTGGGGGATTTGGCCTGACTGCCAAAGGAAGGAGAAGGAAGCTTTGTGTACTTTGCTTTCAACTTGTGAATAACTCCAAGGGCTTGGAAAAGAGCTTGCTTCCTGCTGAAGTCTCAGGGACAACAGACTTCAACCCCCAGCTCCCCAGAGTTCTTTTGGAAGTGCCTGCTGCTTTTTTGGGCCTTCTGAGGAACTGCGTGTTGCATGGAGCTGGAAGCGCGACGCATCGAGAAGAAGCGTGTCGCCATCGCTGTGCCTGCCATCGCAACTCCGAAGGAGGGTGTCGCAACTGGAACTGTCGCACTGCACAGCATCGGAGAGAAGCATGCCGCAACGAAGAGGAAGCGTTTTGCCATTGCTGCTGCTGCAGTCGCAACTCTGTAGGAGGGTGTCTCCGCTGTAGCTGTCGCATTGCACCGCATCGGGAGAAGAGTCTTGCAATTAGGTCGGAGCGTGTCGCCGTTGCTGTGACTGCCGTCGCAACTCCAAGGGAGGGTTTCGCCGCTGGAACTGTCGCACTGCAGGGCATCGAAGGAAAGCACCTCGCATCCCCGAGAAGCGCGCCGCTGTCGGAGCTGCTGCCCTCGCATCATGGATGTCACCGCTGTAGTTGTTGCATCGTGCGGAAGCTTCACACATCGTGGGAGAAGAGTGTCGCAAGTGGAGCTGCTGCCGTCGCATCGCGGAACATGGGTGTTGCCGCTGCAGTTCACGCATTGAATCGAGGACTTCTCACATCCCCGGAGAAGAGCGCCTCATCTGGAAGATCTTCCCGTCTTTATTTCTTTGTACTTGAACTTTGTCGCATTTCCCTTGCTGCGATATTGCTTGTCGTGGAAGCGCAACGCAACCTAAGGTACATTGACGCAAAGTGTCCCATCTCAAGAACAGAACTTAACTAAGCTAAATCTACCATCTTAAAGTGATAGTATTGTGTATTTTTGTTGTTGATGGTCTTGTGGTAACTATATAAAGTATATTTATTTTTGATATAAAAACCTTGTGTGGTGTCCATCTGTAGTGTTGTCACTGGGTTACTATATGTGGTCACAAATGCTTAACACACTGCCTCTAAGATAATCCTGTCTGCTCGTGCCAAGCTACCAAGGGGGTGAGCAGGGGTTATTTAGGAGTGTAATCCCCTTATTCTGTCTAGAGGCAAGGGTCCCTATTTGTCACAAGTACCTACCTGTGCCAACTAGAGACCCCCAAATCTAACATTGGTGGTCAGCGGTGAGGATTCTGGGCTTGCATTTCTGACTCATGTACAGTGATTAGTGAACACTACTTAGGGCCTGATTCCGATGCGGTTAGGAAAGCATTCCCATCTAGGGCCTGATTCTGATGTGGTTAGGAAGGCCTCCTAATGGCATTTGCTCCTTCCAAATCGTATCGGGAACGTGTCTTGCCGACCCAGAGCCCAATTATGATGCGGTTAGGAACATATGGTCCCTTTGAAGTCAATGGGAGTCCAACCAAATCGTATCTGGAAGCATCAGGATTCATCGTACTCTGTAGGTCGGACTCTCCCATTCCGAGTGGGTCGGAAGCCATTTCCAAACCGATTTGGTCAGGAAGCTTTCCAACCCAAATCAAAATCAGGCCCATAGCGAGTGCAGACCATAACGCAACCACCTACTTTATGGTAGATTCCTTTTTGGATTTTTGTTTTCAGTTTTTGAAAGATGCCTGATTCAGTTATCAAGGGAGATACAGAATCCATAGCCTCTATTGATTGTAAATGGGAAGAAGAGAAGCTAGAGAGCTACAAAGTAAAACAGCTGAAGTACCTCTGCAAAAAGTTCAATGTTTCCAACTCTGGGTTCAGAGTGAAAAAAGAGTTCTACAAGGCTCTGAGGGCTTGGGTAGAGCTAGGTAAACTCCTGAGATTGAGGAGGATGACCTCCTCAATCTCAGGAGTTTACCTAGCTCAGAGCATTGGATGGTTGGGTAAAGGGCAGCAAGGTTAATGGTTTTCAAGGTCTCTTTGATTTGATTGCATGGGAGCACTTGTCTAATAATTGTTTTCCAGAGCTGCGCCAGCATCTGATAGATAGTAAGCTGACTAACCCTAGGAAGCTTGCTGAGGAGGCGGACCACTGGGTGAGCACCTGGGTCCACAAGGGTCACATGGGAGACTCAGCCAAAGGTGGGCAGAGTCCCCAGCAGAAGAGTGGGAGGGACAAGGGTAAACAGAAGGAGCTCTGCAAAGGGCCCCACAGTAATCCCCCAGGGAACCAAGGGAAAGGTTCCAAGCCTCCCCCTGAGAAGAAGCAAGGGGCCCAACAGGTAGCCCTGTTCCCCAGGGACCCCTTAAGTGTTACAAGTGTGGAGACCTGGGTCATAAGGCGAATTATACCAGTGCCGCCTGTTTGGTAAACCACACCCACTGGTGCTCCGCCCCGGCAGATGGCTAGTGTAGCCTTGGGGGAGGAGATTGATGTCCAAGGTGGGTGGGGTCCCACACAGATGACCCTTGCCTCTTTAGGAGACTGTGAGATGGTCTCAGAAGCTTAGCTGCCCAAGAACACTAAGAAATATGGGTGACCATCAATAGCCAAAGGGCGGATGCTCTTAGAGATACAGGAGTCAGTGTGACAGCTGTCAGGTGTCACCTGGTGTCTCAAGAGCAGATTGTCCCTCATGCATTTTGCCGAGTTGTTGCCGCCGACAACACAGAGAGCCTTTGTCCGATGGCTCAGGTTCCCTTTGAGTGGAGGGGTCTCTGGTACTCTACAGGTAGCTGTGAGGCCCGCCATGCCTGTTAACTGTTTGTTGGGGAACGATTTGGAGAGCTCCCCTTGGGAAAAGGTAGAGAAGAGTACTCATTTGAAGATGGTTGGATTGCCTGACTGGGCGTCCGTGACCACCCAGTCAATGCCAGCCAGTAGGGGTTCTCAGAATGACCTGGAGCCTGAGAGGGAGACCCAGGAACCTGCCTTAGAGAGAAGTGGCGAGAGGCGCGGGAAACCGGCCCCTGAAGTTCCCACGGCCCAGGAGGAGGTAGACCCTGAGGGGGATGCCCTGGAGCCTACCGGGGAGCAAGTAGCTGAAACTGGGGGACCTGCCTGAGCTGACCCATTGGCAGCAAGAAGGAGGCACTTCCAGGGAAGAATTCTGCAAGGAGCAGAGAGAATGCCCTTCTCCTGAGGGCTTGCGGCAACAGGCTGCAAGCCAGGCGACAGGTGATCAGTCAGGATCACATTGGATTTACTGCGAGAATGGTCTCCTGTATAGTGAGCCTAAGGTTGCTGAACCTGGGTCAGCCAGTGTGCTGGTGGTCCCCCAGAAGTTCAGAGCCTTCCTACTGGGGCTGGCTCATGATGCGCCATTAGTAGGACATTTGGGGCAGAACAAGACCTTTGAAAGGCTTGTCACGCACTTTCATTGGCCCCAAATGCGCAAGAGTTCAGACACTCATTGCAGGACTTGTCAGACTTGCCAGGCAAGTGGAAACAGTGGGAGGAAGCACAAGGCTCCTCTCCAGCTATTCCCTGTGGTCAGTACCCCCTTTGAGCAGGTAGGGATTGACATTGTGGGGCCACTGGACCCCAAGACAGCCATAAGCAACAGGTTCATCCTGGTCTTGGTGGACCATGCCACCCGGTACCCGGAAGCCATACCTGTGATGGCCCAGTGGTGGGACGAGCACTGATAGGAATTTTCTCCTGAGTGGGATTCCCTCGAGAGGTAGTGTCTGACCGGGGGACCAACTTCATTTCCAAGTATATGTAGTCCCTGTGGCAGGAGTGTGGAGTGACTTACAAGTTCACCACTCCTTTACCACCCCCAAGGAAACGGGTTGGTTGAAAGGTTCAAGCGGACCCTGAAGGGCATGATATTGGGTCTTGAGGAATCCATGAAGCGTAAGTGGGACGTCCTCTTACGGTGCCTACTCTTTGCATACCGGGAGGTGCCACGTAAATCTTTAGGGTTCAGTCCCTTTGAGCTTCTCTATGGATACCCGGTCAGAGGACCTCTGAGTCTGGTCAAAGAAGGCTGGGAGCAATCTCCCAGGAAACCTCCCCAGGATGTATATAGCTACATGCTGGCCTTCAGGAACCAGACTAGGCATTTCAGGCAACTCGCTGAGGCGAATCTGGAAGCCAGCCAGGAGGAGATGAAGCGATGGTATGACCAGAATGCCACTCTGGTAGAGCTTCTACCTGGACAGAAGGTGTGGGTCATGGCCCCAGTGGAGCCCTGTGCGCTCCAAGATAAGTGGACCGGACCATTTGAGGTTGTGGAGCTCAAGAGTCCAGTTACCTACTTGGTGGTCTTGCAGTCTCCTAGGAACCCCTTGAGGGTCCTACATGTCAACCGCCTAAAGCCCCACTTAGAGAGGTCTGAAGTGGGCATGCTCTTGGCAACAGATGCTGGGATGGAGGAGGAGACTGAGCCTCTTCCTGACCTCCTGTCAGCCTCAGAGCAAGATGGGTCAGTGGATGGTGTTAACCTCTCTTCCACCCTGAACCATGAGCAACAGAATGACTGCTGCCAGTTGCTGGGACAGTTTTCTGATCTGTTTTCCCTGGTTCCTGGTGTCACAGATTGGTGTGTCCATGATGTGGACACAGGAGACAGTTTACCTGTGAAGCATAAAACTTACAGGGTAACTGACAGGGTGAGGGCTTGCATCAAAGAGGAGGTCTCAAAGATGCTTGCGCTAGGGGTAATTGAGTCCTCCAGCAGTCCTTGGGCCAGCCCAGTGGTCTTGGTCCAGAAGGGTGAAGCACCGGGTGCCACATCCAAACTCTGATTCTGTGTGGACTACCGAGGGCTCAATTCAGTCAAGAAAACTGACGCGAACACCATCCCCAGAGCTGATGAGCTCATTGATCGGCTAGGGGCTGCACGGTACCTCAGCACGTTTGACTTAACATCTGGGTACTGGCAGATCGCCTTGACTGATGGGGCAAAGGAGAGCTCAGCATTTTCAACACCAGATGGGCATTTCTAGTTCCGTGTTATGCCCTTTGGGATGAAGAATGCCCCTGCCACCTTTCAGAGGTTGGTCAACCAGGTGTTGGTTGGACTGGATGAGTTCAGTGCCGCCTACCTGGATGACATCGCAGTGTTGAGTACCAGTTGGGAAGAACATCGTACCATCTCTAGGAATTGTTGTTGGCGCTGCGGAAGGCAGGCCTGACGATCAAGGCGAGTAAGTGCCGGATCACGCAGGGTTCCGTGGTGTTCTAGGGACACCAGGTTGGGAGCGGCCAGGTGGCGCGCCTACAACCCAAGGCTGAAACCATCTTGGGAGCCACCCAAAACCCAGACAGTGGTGAGAGCCTTTTTAGGTCTCACAGGGTATTACAGGAGGTTTGTATAGGGGTATGGCAACAATGTTGCACCCTTGACAGAGCTGACTTCCAGGATGCAGCCCAAGGAAGTGATTTGGACTGACACCTGTCAGACAGCCTTTGAGACCCTGAACGCTGCCATGTGCACGGCGCCCGTGCTCCTGTCACCCAACTTCTCAAGAGAGTTTATCGTTCAAACAGATGCTTCAGAGCATGGTGTGGGGGCTGTTCTGTCACAGATGAATGAGGAGGGCCTAGCTCAACCTGTAGCCTTGATTAGTAGGAGGTTACTTCCACTGGAACAGAGGTGGAGTGCTATTGAGCGTGAGGCATTTGCTGTGGTCTGGGCACTGAAGAAGGTGAGACCATACCTGTTTGGACTCACTTCCGGGTTCAGACAGACCACAGGCCCCTCAGATTGTTGATGCAAATGAGGGGTGAGAATCCAAATCTGTTGAGGTGGTCCATTTCCCTACAGGGTATGGATTTTACAGTGAAACACCGCCCTGGTACAGAACACGCCAACGCTGATGGTCTGTCCAGATTTTTCCGCCTTAGAGATGAGAACTCCCAGGAGTTAGGGTAGTTCTCCCCAATTTCAGCTGGAGGGGACATGTGTTAGACCCAGCACCATTGGCGTGGGTCTCCCTTCCATTTTTGCTGTTGCCTCATATGTTTTTGCTGGTATTAGATGCTTTGGGCACTGTGCCACTGCTATTCAGTGCCACAGTGCAAGTGCTCCCTATTGTAAATTGATGTATTAATTAGTGGTTCCATGTTTGGCTATTTGGTTTACTTTTCATACAATAGTCTAGTGCACTGAGTTTGCCCAGGGCGTGTAAATCTAAATGCTTCTGGTGGGCCTGCAGCACTGGTTGTGCCACCCATAGAAGCAGCCTTGTAAAATGTGTTTAAGGTCTGCCATTGCAAAGCCTATGTGTAGTCTTGTACTGTCATGCTGATTGGGCAAGTGCACCCACTTGCCATTCCCTAAACCTTCCCTTGTCTTCATATCAGTCACCCCTATGGTAGGCCCAAGGGCAGGGTGCATTGTAAGTACACGGTAGGACAAGCCCTGATGTGTGTGGGATGTCCTAATAGTGAATTACAGCCATTTTTGGTTTTCACTATTGCAAGGCTACCTGTTCTCCATAGGCCAGAAGGGACTGTTAGATTATTACATGTTTATAATTCTAACTGACTCAGAGAACATGGTAGAAATTCGAGTTTAGTATGCCTGAACTCAGAATGATAAAATACATGTTTTAGTGAAGTTGGTTTTTAACATTCTATGTTTGCAAATACCACTTTTAGAAAGTAGGTATTTGCTTGCCTAACCTTTCAAGCCTGCCTCTGCTAGGTTGTGTATTCCTTTGTCTAGTTTTGTGAGTGACTGGGCTGGGGGATACCAAGAGACAGGATGAGTCAGCCCAGTGGTGAATAGAAAGATCTGCATCTAGATGGGAGGGAGGAGTTGCACCTGAACTTTGAATAGGGCTGTGCCTTCCTTCCACAATGCTGGCTCCACCTCCTGGGGAGCGGCTGATGTCTCCGCCCTGCACACTGAAAGAAGAGAAGGAGTCCTATAAACAAAGTGCTCCAGGACTGTACTTGCCTTCCAGAATACTGGCTCCACCTGCTGTGGGGCTTCTAATGTGCCTGCCCTGCACTGTGAAAGGAAAGGAGAAGTTTGGTAAACAGAGGGCTTCAGAACTGGTTTGGACTGGGCAAAGGCCCCTCACCCCTCAGAGAACAAAGGATTTTGGGGTATAAATATTGGGAGTGAAGTAGTGTGGCTCACTGGTTAGAGGCGGCAGAGCCGAGAGCAGAGGACGGCCCGGGACCAGGGTTCGATTCCCGGCGCGGCAGGTTTCTGGACCAGGGTCAGCGGACTCGATAATTCTCTCGCCTTGGTGCCCACTCTGATCAGCGATCACACTCGGCAACTCTGGGCATTAGCTTGCCTCATCTTCACTAACGGCCCCACCAGACCGCCGGGGATGCCTGGTCTCACCCTGGAGATACCCATTAAGGGACCATCTCTCAGGGAAACCAGGAAGGGTTTCGCAGCGGTCGAAGCGCCTTGGGACCCTACGGGTAAGTAGTGCGCTATATAAATGCCAATACATCTTACATCTTACATCGACCCTGATTCCATGAAATTAGATCACGTTGGACTACAAGAAGAAACCTTTACTGAGGAGAGGAACCTGAAGAAACTGAGGAGACACAACTCCCAAGCTGAAGTGCTGCTTGGGGGAGTGGCCTGCAGTGGTTGCCTTACTGCCAAAGGAAGGAGAAAAGAACTTTGTGTACTTTGCTTTCAACTTGTGAAGGATCTCCAAGGGCTTGGAAAAGAGCTTGCCTCATGCTGAAGTCTCAGGAACAACAGACTTCAACCCCCAGCTCCCCAGAGTTATTTTGGAAGTGCCTGCTGCTGTTTTGGGCCTTCTAAGGAACTGCTTGTTGCAAGGAGCTGGAAGAGCGACACATGGTGAAGAAGCGTTTCCCCGTCGCTGTGCCTGTCGTTGCAATTCTGAAGGAGGGTGTCGCAGCAGGAACTGTCGCACTGCACCGCATCAGAGAGAGAAGCGTGCCGCAACGAAGAGGAAGTGTGTCGCCATCGCTGCTGCTGCAGTCGCAACTCCGAAGGAGGGGGCCGCTGCTGTAGCTGTCGCATTGCACCACATTGAGAGAAGAGTCTCGCAACGAGGTCGGAGCGTGTCGCCGTTGCTGTGCCTGCCTTCGCAACTCCAAGTGAGGGTGTCGCCGCTGGAACTGTTGCACTGCACGGCATCGAAGGAAAGCGCCTCACATCCCCGAGAAGCGCGCCGCAGTCGAAGCTGCTGCCGTTGCATCGTGGATGTCACCGCTGTAGTTGCCACATCGTGCGGAAGCTTCACGCATCGTGGGAGAAGAGTGTCGCAAGGGTATACACCTGTTACAAAGCAACTTTTACAACTACCTACTGTTACAACGCAACTTATACAACGCATACCATTACAACGCATTGCGCTGGGGGGCGCTCTAGGATAGGGAATAAGTATAATTTACTATCCAACACCTTCCCTAGTGTCCACGGGGACTGGAGTTAGAATAGTAAATTATACATACCACTATCCAGCACCTCAAAGCGCTATGCGTTGTAATGGTATGCGTTGTAATGGTCGCGTTGTAACAGTAGGTAGTCGTAATGGTATGCGTTGTAACATGGTACATCCGTCGCAAGTGGAGCGGCTGTCGTCGCATTGCAGAACAAGGGTGTCGCCGCTGCAGTCCATGCATCGAATCGAGGACTTCTCGCATCTCGCACTAAGCTAAATCTATCATCTTAAAGTGACGTTGATGTTCTTGTGGTAACTCTATATAAAGTATACTTATTTTTTATATAAAAACCTTGTGTGGTGTCCATCTGTAGTGTTGTCACTGGGTTACTATATGTGGTCACAAATGCTTTACACACTGCCTCGGAGATAAGCCTGTCTGCACGTGCCAAGCTACCAAGGGGGTGAGCAGGGGTTATTTAGGAGTATAATCCCCTTATCCTGACTAGAGGCAAGGGTCCCTCCCTACTTGTCACAAGTACCTACCAGTGCCAACTAGAGACCCCCAAATCTAACACAGGCCCATAAGAAAACACATGACAACAGGGAACTTAAACAGGGATAGCTGATCCAGCAGACAGACGAGAGAGGACAAGGCAGTTAAATAGCCATTCACAGTAGCAATGGCACTGTCCCTCTGAGCCAGAGAAATCACAAACTGTAGCACTTGCAATAACTTGGCCTGGAAGGGATCACCACCATTGACCGCACACCAGGCAACAAAGTTGCCATATCTACTGTAATAGGCAAATTTAGTGGAGGGGCAATGTGCACATAAGATGATGTCTTGCCTCTATTGGCACCTGAATGGAGCTCAGTTGTCCCAGCTCAATTCCCAAGCATCAATGTGGAGGTCTCGGAGGTTGGGGTGCAGAATTAGTACCCTGACTGAGAGAGACAGTCGGGCCTGAATGGAACGCAAAGCAGGGGACATGTGGAGAAGCGCAGAAGGTCTGCATCACACCTTTTTTAGCCAATTATGACCAATGTAAATGTAAATGTATTTGTTCTTGTAAAGCGCACTGCCGCCCCATTCCGGGGCATCCTGGCGCTGTACTCACACCGCTGTGGAACCCTTCCTGGCTTTTCCCTGAGAAATGTCCTCTCCTGGGCACCCCCAAGGTGAAGCAAGCATCCCAGCTCTGTTGGGGCCGTGAGAATGACTTGTGCCCAGTCTTGACAAATCTTTCTCAGAACTCAAGGAATCAACGGTATGGGGGAAATATGTAATGGAGCTGAAAGTTCCACGTCCCTAGGCTCTCCTCAACAGATATTGTATGGCGCAGAACTGCTGGCACTGAGTGTTTTCCATTGGGTGAAGATGTCCAGGAATACCTCTGCCTGAAGACGTCACTCATGATTGACAAGATAACGCTGGCTTAGGCTGTTGGATCTGACATTCAGAGACCCCGCTAGATGATTGGCGCTGAGACAGAACCCTTGGCAGAGTTTCCAAGACCACCGTCTCAACACCACCAGGCAAAGGAAGTAACACCCCTTGCTTTTTGGCATATTACATCACAGTCATGTTGTCCATCAAGATCTGGATGGACTGAACAAGGCCTTGAGAGCTAGCTGAATCACCTAGAGTTCTAGCAGGCTGATGTGAAACACCTGATCCTCTGGATTCCAAAGTGGTATAAAGCAGGAATATCGACGGGATAATATCGATTACCATAAATATCGAGGTAAGAATATCGACTTGCAAAAATATCGTAGTTGTAAATATCGTTGTAGTAAATATCGTTTTTTTAGAATGATAAAAATATCGTCAAAATAAAATATCGTTGTATAGAATATCCTTAAGGAAAATATCGTTGTATAAAATATCGACAAAATAATTGAATGTGTTATATAAGTGTCTAAAAGTATGTATTATGTTTAAATAATTAATAAAAAAATGTCTATTTGTATTATTATGTGTATAAATTTTTTTTTTAAATATAATAATAGTAAAAATTCTAGGAGCGGGTTATTGGTATTATAGGGGATAAGGGTGGGTAGTAATTTAAAAATGTAGTGTAAATAATGTGTATTGAATAGTAACAATATTGTAATATTTTATATTTTTAAATTTGAAATGCAAAATTGTAATTTTTAAAAAGATATTTTTTTTTAAATTTCAATTTATTTATAAAAATGTTTAGTAGTGGGTTGTTGTTGATACAGGGGATAAGAGTGGGTAGTATATTATAATAAGTGATATGAAATGCAAATTTAAATGTAAATAATTTAGAATTAGAAAACGAAATTTTAGATTTCTTGGATTTCAATTTTATGTATTATGTAATAATTTTCTGATAAAGTGTGTGATTAATGTAATATAATGTTAAAAAAAATTACATGTTTGAAAAAAACGAAATTCGTAATTTAAATATTTAAATTTTGAATATTAAATTTTAAATTCGAAATTTTCTCAATTAATAATATTTAAATAAGTTATTTGTTTAATATTTTATTGATCTTATTTTGTTATAATATATGATAAGAATTATTAAAAAAATCAAAAAAATAGAAAAATGAAAAAAGTTTAAAATTTAATGTAAAAAAATATTAATTTCGAAATTTACAAAAAAAATTCTTAAAAATATTTGTTATTGTTATTATAAAATTAGAATATTGTATAGTTGGAATGTAATAGTTCATTTTGTAGTATCATAGATAATACTTGTTAGTTATATATATTTAAAGTGTTGTTTTTTTATTAGAATACCATAAATGTGTTTTTGTACTGTCCAGCATTTTACAGACTTAAGTTACATTGGAGTTAGAATAGTAAATTATTATGGTTTACAGTCCTGCACTTTCCCTGACTTATGTTGGATTGGTGTTAGAATAGTAAATTATTATGGTTTACTATCCAGCATTTTCCCTGAGTAAAGTTACATTTGGAGTTAGAATAGTAAATTATTATGGTTTACTGTCCAGCACTTTCCCTGATTTATGTTGGGTTGGAGTTAGAATAGTAAATTATTATGCTTTATTAGCCAGCACGTTCCCTGAGAAATGTTATATTTGGAGTTAGAATAGTAAATTATCATGGTTTACTATCCAGCACTTTCCCTGACTTATGTTGGATTGGAGTTAGAATAGTAAATTATTATGGTTTACTGTCCAGCACTTTCCTTGACTTACGTTGGATTGGAGTAAGAATAGTAAATTATTATGGTTTACTATCCAGCACTTTCCCTGAGTAATGTTATATTTGGAGTTAAAATAGTAAATTATTATGGTTTACTGTCCAGCACTTTCCCTGATTTATGTTGGATTGGAGTTAGAATAGTAAATTATTATGGTTTACTATCCAGCACTTTCCCTGACTTATGTTGGATTGGAGTTAGAATAGTAAATTATTAAAGTTTACTGTCCAGCAATTTCCCTGACTTATGTTGGATTGGAGTTAGAATAGTAAATTATTATGGTTTAATATCCAGCACTTTCCTTGAGTAATGTTATATTTGGAGTTAGATTAGTAAATTATTATGGTTTACTGTCCAGCACTTTCCCTGACTTATGTTGGATTGGAGTTAGAATAGTAAATTATTATGGTTTACTGTCCAGCACTTTCCCTGACTTATGTTGGATTGGAGTTAGACTAGTAAATTATTATGGTTTACTGTCCAGCACTTTCCCTGACTTATGTTGGATTGGAGTTAGAATAGTACATTATTATGGTTTACTGTCCAGCACTTTCCCTGACTTATTTTGGATTGGAGTTAGAATAGTAAATTATTATGGTTTACTGTCCAGCACTTTCCCTGACTTATGTTGGATTGGAGTTAAAATAGTGATTTATTGTTGATTACTCTGAAGTATTTTCAATGAGTTATGTTTTATATGTATTTTATTTCATATGATTTTATTTAAATTTAAAAATATATTTCTTTAATAAAATATATTTTAACGTTATAATAATAATAATATATGTAATGTTGTAATATTATTTTTAAAAATAAACAGTTAATACTTTTTTAAACATTTTTACATACATATCAAAAGTTTCAACATTTATTAAGTAAAATAGGTATTTAGTTGTGTACAATAATTTGTTATTCATACTTTCATTTGTTGATGCAAACATTTATATAATTTGAATACAAATTTAACAAATTATTTGTTTACAATTTACATTGCAATTTTTGCCATATATACATTTTTATATTACATTAATTAGTATATTAAATTTTAAATTTATTTATTAAAATTTAATATGTTAATTAATTTACATGTAATTGTATTTTCCAAAAATATGTACATAAAATAGTGCATGTTTTTGTACATTACAAAAAAATATTTAACAATCAGAAACATATTTTAATATACAATAATTAATTAATACATAATTATATTAAAAATATTATTGTATATTTTACATTATTCATGTTTTTTTCAAAATAATAAGAAAATTATTAGTAAACATGGAAAAAAATTGCTATTTATCACAATTTTTTTTAAAAAAATGGGTATTTAGTCCTATTTTTGTTTTTATTCTGCTGCCATTTTGTTTTTGGAACTTCACTTTTTAGTCTATCGACATCGTTGTTTGGGTCATTTCAGAAAACGGAATCTCACGGTTGGGAGCTGCTTCGTGTTGGTGAAGGTAAGTTTATTTTACATTAATTTTAAGTACATTTTAAGGTATTTGAGAGCTAGTTGTAGTGTGTACGTGTCGATATGTGTTTTGATTTACAGTTTATGTGATAAGTACGTGTTATTTTAGGTCGTTATTGATAACGTACTTTGTTAGGAATTTCTAATGAAACTAAGGTTTATGTATTGTATTAATGGATTACTTCAGGTGTTTTCCTATGTTTTATATGTTATGTTTAGGCTTTGTGTCTTTCGTATGTATTGTGGGTGGGTTTTGTTTGTATTTATTTACAGGTGTTCGTTTTGGTGAGCAGATGGATTTTATCTCGTATTTTTTTTAAATACAGGTTAATGTTTAATTACATTTCCTGATTTTTCGGGATTTTTGAGCTTTTTTCTCGTGATTATTTTTTGGGTTTTTAATGGTTCCATTCTCCAGAGGATTGCGACGTGGGGCCCTTATAAAACAGTTGTATTTTTGCATTTTGTGGGGATTTTTTTAAACTATATGGATTGATTTTTGTTCTATTCCTGTGGAAACAATGTTCTTGGAATATATTCTACAGCAGCAGAATCGTAAGTTATTATCATTTTTAATTTTTGGGTGGATTGTGCTATATTATACTATTTTTTTTATGTCATTTTATTATGTCTTGTAATAATATATTACATTTATTTTTACATGACATAATTTAACTACATTGAAAAAAAATGTTTGCTTTATTTATTATTTGCAACGTTTTTAGGTATTGCTTGTTAAAGGATGGATTTTGCTATTAGGTCTAAGTATTCTAGACCTTCGATACTTGGGTACATTTTGTTTTTTTGCTGTAGGTATTCGTACATATTTAATGTTTGTTTACTTAGTTTAGGGCCGATTTTAGATAGAGATTGCTCTATTCTGAGTTCTTGGTAGCTTTGTTCATTTTTTATGCTTTGGATTAGTTTATGAAGTGTGGGTTGTGTTCTTCCTAAAGGGGCTTGGAAGGCATTATGCCATCCTTCGACTGCGTTGTTAGTTTTTGCTTTTTGTGCTATAGTACTAGCATACACATACCACCATGGAATTTGAAATTTAGGTTGTCTGCGGTGGCCTGAACAATGTAATCTTCCCACCCAGGTATCTTCAAAATAGTCTAAGAAGGGAGTTAATTTTTTCTCATTGGTGCGGTAGAAAGGGCTGTCAAGTAGTAAATTGTAGTAGTTAACAACTTCTGTTGTTGGCACATATGCCAATGTAATTAACTTTTTAATCTGATAAGCAAAGTTACTGTTTGTTGAATATTCAATGCTTAAAGTAGATTTTTGTAAGTGCCTCCATATACTTTGGTTGTAGTGATAATAACACCCTTGTATTGAGGTGTGGGGATATATTTTAAGGATAGCTTGAATCATGGCTATTTCAAAGTCAATTATTATTCTTTGTGGATAGTAATTATCTGTAAATTCTTTGATAGTTGTTAAAATTTCTACGTAGGTAGCATTTGTTTTATTTGGCAGCAGAGTATAAATTAAAGGGATACATTTTTCTTGGTATTCACCATGGATGGTGTAAAGTTGATAGAAAGGTTTGGGACATACTTTAAAAGTTCCGTCCATCATCCAGGTTTCACATGATTTTAGTTTTTGCAAATTGCTATTTGTTGCAAAAAGTAAAATTCTTTTGTCATGACTGTGGTTATCATACATTAAGAATTTATCTTCATTGTGTGTAATAGTATATTCAGGATATATTTTTATGTCTTGAAAATTTTCAGGGGTTGGTGGAGCTGGATCAGAAGCACGTTTTGTTTTAGCTATTAATCTTTTCAAGTTGGGGATTGAAGGTAACTGTCCTGTTACATGTTCTGGCACTTTGCTTAAAACATTTTTCAAAATACTAGTGCTTGTTTCTTGGGAGCCTGTACTAGCATCTCTCAATGTCTCTAGTGCTTCTCTTACTTCGACTTCTGTTACATTGGGTGGATGGTTATGCTCACGTACATTTAGAACATTGTTATCAACAGTAGTTGCTCTACCATAGCATGCACTTGAGTAATATTTACTACATTTCCAATGGGTCTTATTCCCTTTGATTCTTTCTTGGGGTTAGGTGTAACCCATGTAGCTCAGCATTATTTTCCCTTTTTGAGAAGTAATACAAGTAGCTCCAGTTGCCAAGTCTAAGGTAGATCTGTGGAGACATATATATGTATTTTTATTATAAGAGAAAAACAATTTTTGAGATGTGTATATGAGAAGGAAAAAGTTGAAAAACGTACTTACAATGTTGTTTTCCTGCTAATTATTTAATTTTTGTTTTTCTTTCTTGAGTTTCTCTCTTTAATGTTCTGTAGTTGTGGTAAAGAATCAATACAAAAAAATGATTTAGTGTTATAGTTGTTTGTTTTTACTTTCTGATTTTTAATAGATACAGTGACTATACTTACTTAATGTAGTAGAAGATGTTGGTAGTGTAGTTGTAGCTTGATAGATGAAGGTTGTATAATCTGTAAAAAAAAATATTTGTGTTATTTATTGTATTAAGATAATAGTAGTTAATAACATATGAAGTCTATTGCAAGTTTATTTTGCTAATTTTTAAAATATTTTACAGCTATCTAAGTAGACATGGATAAGGCAGTTCATAATATCATTTAATTATTAATTTGTGGTGGTTGTTGATAGGTTTTTGTAGTTGTATTTTAACAGAAAAGAAGACCAGGTTTTTACATTAGGGAGTTCAGGTAGTTTTTGACAGGTTTGAATGATAAATGAAATGGGATTTCACTTACTTGAATTGTAGTATGCAGTGTTGTAGTTGTTGTAGTAGGTGTGTATTCTCTTCTCTTCAGCAAGGTAACCGTTTTTCTCCAAGTTTGGGCCAAAAAAGGTAAATTAAGTTAAGTTTGTAATTGTATTTATAGTAGTGAGTTAATTAATGGTAGCATTTGATTGGTTCAATTAAATATATTTTAAAATCATTGGTTGAGAACATTATTTTGAATTTAAAAGCTGTTATTTTGGAAAGAGTTTGTTGCATCAATAATTGTTAGCGAATTTAAATAGTAAAATGTTTTATATGTGATTTTTTTTAATAGAATGACATTTTTAAAATGTGCAAATTAGTGAAATGTGCTTTAAAGTTATCCAATAGGAGTGTATGATAGTGTTTGTTAATGTATTTATTACTAAACGATATTTTATTTTTATATATAAATAAATAATAGGTATTGTTAATACATATATGTGCGAAAAGTATTTTTTTACATGAAATAATTATAAAAATGTGAATAATATAAAGGTATTGTGTATATTTGGTTGTTAAGAATAGGACGATATTATTTGTATATTTATATAAGTAGAGAGGTAGTCGATGTTAGTGTTGTCGATATTAATGTTGAAGGTAATGTTATTTTAAAGAATGTCGATAATGTAGTAGTCGATATTTAAGTAGTCGATATAAGTGTTAACGATATTAGGGTAGTCGATAAAAAAATATCAATATTTGTGTCAATCCTTGTTTAAGTATATGATGACGATATTTTTGTAGACGATATATTTGTGACGATATTTTTGTAGGACGATGTTTTTGTAATCGATATTTCATCATGGAACCTTCCAAAGTCTCCTGATCTCCAGATCCCACAGATGAGTTTCCCACCCCATGGTAGAGGCATCCATCACCACATTAGTCGCAGCTGGAGGAAGAGTGAAGACCATACAATGTGTCAGGTTCACCTCGTTCCCACACCAAGCCACTTCCTTCGCAAAGCTGGGGGAGATCAGAATCGAGTCCAACTGGTGACCCCCACACTGGAGCTTTGGCCTTCAGAGGATTCAACTGCAGGGCCCTCATATGCCAATGTGAGTGTGTGACTAGGAGAATACAGAAAGGCAGCAGACCCAGGAATCACAGGACTACAACTTTTGCACCTCTGTGTACGGATGGACCCACCTCTTGATATTTTGCATTCTCTTGGAAGGAGGAAAGACACAGAGGAAGGTGGTGTCCAGTACCAACCATATAAACTAGAGTCATTGGGAAGGCCACAGGTGAAATTTAAGCCCATTGATTGAAAAGCCATAGAGTTGACAGCAAATTACGCAACACCAACTTTGGCGAACTGGCTTTGAGGAGCCAGTCACCCAGATATGGGAAAATGGGGATGCATGACCATTTAAGATGAGCTGCATCACTGCCATTGCCACCATGAAGACTCGAGGGGCCAATGTGAAACCACAAGGTAATACCGCAAATTGGTAGTGTGTAGAACCCACCAGAAATCACAAGTACTTCCGATGAGGCCTCAGGATAAGGATGTCGAAGTACACATTATGCAGGTCCAGGGACACCATCCAGTCTCCAAACTCCAACACCAGAAGAACTTGAGCTAGGGTCAGCATCTGGAACTTTTCCTTTTTGAGTAAAAAGTCCAGGCTTTTGAGACCCTGGATCGGGTGCAAACTGCCATCCTTTCTTGGGCATCAGGAAGTATCATGTGTAACAATCTTGGTCCATTTCTTCCTCTAAACTAACTCCACCGCTTCTTTGAGAAGGAGCGCTGCCACCTCCTGTTGAAGAATGGCCTCATGCTCTGAAGGAGGGGACAAGGGAGGAGGCGGGTATGGGGGCAGAACTTGAAGGAAGGGAAGGGTGTAGCCCTTTCCTATGACTTGAAGGACTCACTGGTCCCTGCCAGAAGATAGAGTGGCACCCTCCCTCCCACAGGCGCTGTGTGATGCCGGGGATAGGAACTGGACCTGCTTTCCTGTAGGTGCAGGGAAGATGGTAGAAGAGGAGGATTGCAAGGTAGATTCACCCCTCTTTCCTCCTTGCTGGCCTTTTACTGCCAGATAAGTGAGTTAGGCAGCTGCTGAAGAGTAGGCTGGTACTGCCTGAGCCAAAAAGCAGATCCTCTCCCAAAGCCACAAAAGTGGCAATAAGACTGAAAGTCCTTGTTAGGAAGTGGAAGTTGAAGGCTGAAGGATCAGGTTGTGGCCTTTCTGGTCTGGAGCGTTCCAGCACTGACTCCGCCTTATCAACAAAGAGGTGATTCCCAACAAAGAGAAGATCCATAAGATTGGCTTAAACATCAGATAAAAAGTTGGACGTCCGGAGCCCATCACGACGTCGTACTGTGATTGAGGTACCCATAGCTTGCTCTACGGAGTCTGCCATGTCTAGCCCAGATTTAATGACGTGTCATGATGCATTTTGTGCATCAGAAATCAGTACCTGGAAGTGTTCTTTCATATCTGGCAGGACATGCGGAAGAAGCATCTGGGCCATGTCCCAAAGAGCATGGCTGTAATGTGCAAGAAGGCAGTTGGCATTTAGTGAATTGAGAGCCATATGCCTCGTCGAGAAACCCTTCTTGCACCAAGCTTTCAGGTGCATCAATTTGCAATCAAAGGGGGTTGTTGTTGTAAATGCACCCCTTGACTGGGTCCCTGAACAAGAAGCCTGTATGACTTAGCTCTCCGGTGCTGGGTGCGTGGAGAAGAAAGCCAGATCTCCAGGGGCAGGACAATATTGGTGGGCTATCAGTCAGCTGACAGCTAGACAACAGGATGGTTTCTCTCAAGCTGCCATGATGGGCTCCAGCAATGCCGCGTTGAATGGGAGAAGGGGTATGGTAGAGGCTGAAGTATATAGGAGAAACTCAAAGAGGTTGTTAGCTTTCTCCTCAGTGGTAGGCAATTGTAATTCTAGAACCACTGCTGCCTTCAGTACAATATATGTAGTGAGACAACCCCACAGTCAGTGGTCCTGAAGGAAATTTATGGCCAGCTCGGGGGAGGTAGCCAAGCCACTGGTCAAGGAGATGCCTTGAAATTCTAGAGGATCCATTTCTTGGTCAAGTTAAGGGTAAAGAATTATGGGGATTGTAACTGTTCCAAATATCTCGTGAATAGAAGATCTGTTAGCATCTTCTTATATCAGTCACTGAGCCACTCTGCGAGAATGTATCTGAAGTTCAACATCAGACTGCGGCACCAGTGGAGGTGTATCTGGCACCGGTGATCGTAGTGGAGGTGGACGCTGTGCCATCCTCAGCACCACCTATATTGCTGAGAAGTGAAGAGCCAGATCGAAGTGGTAGGAAGTATGGTGCAGAACGGCATCATTTGAAACAGTAAGAACAGCAGCATGTGTGCTGAGGGCACCGGGCCCGAAGGTGTGCCCGATGGAGTCGATGCTTTGGAGAAGGTAAAAAAATAGGGTTCAAGACTAATTCTGGCTCTAATTCCGAAGACAGGAATTACAGAAAGGACGGCACTGATGGCGTTGAAGGCAGGAGGTGGAATCAAAGGCTCTTGGCGTGGAGGCCTGTGCGGAGTGGAGGCATGGGGGCTGTGCAGAGGGTCTCCTTGCGTCCACGGAACCAGCTCTGGTTCTGAGGTCAAGGTTCCTGTAGGAGAGGGCGAGCATCTAGGTGACTTACCTCTGCTGTGTTTCTTCTCCTTCCTCCTAAGCTTTCTCTGTTTCTTACCTGAGGAAGAGGATAGAGAACAATGACAACAGTGTTTTTGATGTTGATGTTCATCCATCACCCTGGCCATTAAAAGCCTGGCCTCATGTTCCTTAATGGCCTTAGGATTTATGGGAAATGTATGAAGAGAAGAACTTAGAATTGTAGTTGGACATCAAACACCGTAAACAGATGGTATGGGGGCCATTATGGACATTGCCTATCACATTCCCTACATGGCTTAAAGAACTCGGGCCAGACTGGATCCAGAAATTTTTAGTGAGCAGTACCCCTGCATGCTGGTAGGAGGTGTAGTTCGGCTCTGCATGGTATCATTGGTGGCATCCAGGGCAGGAGTGTCATTCGCAGTACTTAGATAGGTGCAACCTGGCCTGCTGGCGTCAGTTTCATTTTGCTACTTTCCACGGCAGGTGCGTGGAGCCATGAAGAACACTGACCACTGATGTTGAAAACTAGGGCCCTGAAAGGGAACAGACCCTATCCGTAGGGATCAATTCGTAGAGCAGAGAGGATGGGTGGGCCGGTAAGGAATCTGCGGCTTCATAGAGTCTCTACTAGATAAGACATTAGAGAAGGTATGTAACTTGTTCAGCTGATAGAGACTTTTAGCAGCAGATTCCTTACCTTAGAATAGATACCCAAGAAATACCTCTCCGGTGTTGGGTCTGCAGAACAAATTCACACTAGAAAGTCCTGCAAGGCTGAACGGGCAAAGTGTCTATCCCAGTCCAGGCCAATTAGGCTTTGTTTAGAGCTTATCTACTACCAAGACAATTTATTTTCCAGCACAAAACAGTACAGAAAACCACCTGCCTGGGTGTGGCTAAAATTAAAGACATGAATATACCAAACATTCCTTCCACTGCACGTTTTGACAACTGGCAACACTCAGCAAATTGCACAGAGGAAAAGCTCAACAACATGATACAGAATGGTACATATAATTCTTCACTTTTAGGATCAGACAGATGGCTAGTTTGGCCACTAGATACCAATGGTTGACATGCATATTTTGTGAATTCCACAAAGGGTTTCAACGGAAGCAAATCAGACCCACATTATGTGCAGACACAACACGTATGAGCGGTTACTACCTACAGTGTAGGGAAATTATGCCAGGAATGGTTACAACATTCAACTTTATCTGCAGTTAGGGAATAATTAAAAAAAAAATATTTATGCAAGTTTTGTACAGGCATAAGCATGTTACATACTGTTGCGCCGCATCGAATCACAGTTACCTTACTGAGTTGTTGCATTGCAGAGCTTAATGGCAAAACATAGCAAAGGTGGATTACGTTACATCTTACTAGACAGCAAAAATTAAAATACTCTGTTAGTTTTGCTTTCCAAAAGTCCAAGTACATGAGTCCTACAATTAGCGGTTGGCTTGTAAGACATGAAGTAGTTACGGGCCTATCCTACAATCCATGCAAAAGTCATGGCATTCCACAAATACAAAGTGAATATACAGGGCATACATCGTCTAACTGCAACAACTCAGGAGAGCATTTTCTCCAGGGTATTATGAACTAGGTTAGCAATTAGGCGAACATTGGTGGGTAGGTATTTGTGGCTTATGTTGGACTATCTGCAGTTGTCCCATCTTTTTCTTTAAGCCAGGTTTTGAAGGGTTCCCAAATATCCTTAGGGCGAGAAGCCATGGGCATAAAGTCCTCTTGACAGTAAGGTGCTCTTGACAGTATGCCATATCCTGTACCTAAGTCTTAGTGCGGGTGGGTTTGAGAGGCACCCCAAAGTATGGCTAATCTATGTTTTGCGAGTAGTAAAATCATCGCCGTGAGTCAGTGTTTCTCAGGCGGGGCATCTTCAACATACCCCAAAAGAGCTAATAGCGGTGGGCAGTCAAGTGATATCCCTGTGACCTCTATAACAGTGCCATATACCTCCTTCCAAAATCTGGCTATGGATGGGCAATCCCACGCTACGTGTAGAAAGGTTGCATTATCCTGTTTACACTTCCAACATCTTGAGTCTTGGCGCAACACTTGTGCACTGTAAGGGGGTGTGAAACACCCTGTGTAAAATCTTAAAGTGAATGTGCCTCAGTTTCTAATTTGGGGATAGGTGTCATAGCTGGGAACAGCAGAATGACCACTGCTCATCTGTGGGTATTTCATTCAGATCGGTTCTCCACTGGACAAGCGCCTTAGGGGCAACAAAAGGAGTGCCTGACTGTGTAAGCTTGTATAATCTGGTGATCAGTTTCCGGGGAGATGGGGTGGCCAATAGATGCTCCAGCTGCATCATAGTGGCGGGAGGTATTGGGAATAAGGAGTGTAATGTTCTGCAGGTCGCTCTAAGTTGGTAGTAAAGTAATAACTTTAGGAAAGGTATAGAGCTGCCATCTTGATTTTGCGGTGCCACTAAGAATGTCCCCTATGGGTATAAATCACCAAACTTGGAAGGGTCCATATTTCTGGTGCGCTGTATAGTGCCAGTATCATGAAGAGTAGGGAACAATGGGTGATGTGCAAGAGGAGTGGATGGAGCGTAATCCAATGGAGTGCCGACATGTTTCCTTCAACCTTCCGACACCCATCAAAGAGTCTTGACTGTGTTCACCTCTCCAGACGTTCTATGCTAGGGCTTATAGATAGCAGCGTGCAACGGAATGTGGTCTACCATGTCTTTTCCGATAGCCACGTGTGGCTGAAATGGGACAGGTTGTATTAAAAACTGAAGGCAGTGTGCTTGTGTACACATTGTGAAGAGTTTGAGATCAGGGGCACCCAGCCCCCCCCCGTTTGAGAGCGAGTGTCTTAACAGTTCCCAGCTCACTTGTGGCTGCTTCCCAGCCCACACCAGAGCTATTAGACTAGATTGAAAAGGTTTTAAAAAGTCCCGGGTTAAAGGGATAGGTATATTAACAAATAAATATAGAAATTTGGGGAGTACAATCATTTTTGTTATGGCAATTCTGCCAGCCAAGGACAGTGGCAGAGCTGACCTGAATCTAGGCTTACATTCCAGCCAGTCTAGCAGTTTCCCAAAGTTCATGCGCCAGATTTCTTGCATATCTCTGCTGAGCCACACCCCTAAGTATTTTGCAGTGCCGTCAGCCCAAGTAAGCAGGAATTCCAGGTCTGTTGCTAAAGGTGCATCAGATAGTGGTAGAATTGATGATTTTGACAAGTTGATTTATATGCCTGACATGCCGCCAAATTAGAGAATTTTCTGTAACACTGGATTCAGGTTTTCATCTGGTTTACAAATGTATAGGGTGATGTTGTGCGCATACATTGAAATTATTAGGCTTCTATCTGTTAACCCCAGGCCATGAGCGGAATGGTGTAGATGTATTCTGGCAGCTAAAGGTTCCATCGCCACCACAAAAAGCAGTGGTGATAGTGGGCAGCCCTGTCTTGTGCCCCGTGTAATATTGAATGGTTCTGATAGAAGTCTGTTAGCTCTCAGGAAGGCCGTAGGTTTGTGTAGAGCAAGCTAATCAATGTAATGAAATTGTGACTGAACCCTAATGTAGGGAGTATAGTGAATAAGAAGGGCTACTCCAAAGAGTTGAATGTCTTGGTGGCAGATAAAAATGTAGCTATGGATGGTAGTTTGAGGTCGATCTGATGGACTGTGTCGAAAAAGGTATGCAGGTTATGGGCTGTTGATCTGTCTGGAAAGAATCCGGACTGGTCCGGTCTGGCTATAAGTGGTAAAAGCTGCTGTAGTCTGTTAGCAATCAGTTTGGCGAGGATCTTTACATCCACATTAATCAAAGAGGGCGGTCCATATGAGTCACAAAGGTTGGCGCGCTTATTGGGTTTCAGTAGGGAGATGATCACCGCCTCCCGCATGGTTGACGGCAGCGAACCGCCCTCCAATGATTCTTGGTATACACCCAACAATCGGGGCGCCAGCTCTTCTGCGTACGTTTTATAGAAATAAGTTGACAGCCCATCTAGCCCAGGCAACCTTCTCCTCCGGTAAACTGTTTATAACCTGTGTTATGTCTCTCAGCGAAAATGGGACGTCTAAGTAGACCCTATGGGCATCACTTAGCCAAAGAAGTTTTTCTGGAGTCAAGATACGCACCTAACCCAGGATGAGGAGCGCTCTGCGTAGCCGTGTATAGAGAGGAATAGAAGTGTGTGCAATGGTTGTGTGTGGTTTGTTGTCCCCTCATTGGATTGGAATTGTCATCTAGTAGCTCAGCTATGAAGGTTGGGGATGTATGTTGTTTAAGCATGTTAGCAAGGGTTCTGCCCGGCATATCGCCATCGCCAAAGCTACGTGGTCTT
Source organism: Lissotriton vulgaris (assembly GCF_964263255.1). NCBI lineage: Eukaryota > Metazoa > Chordata > Amphibia > Caudata > Salamandridae > Lissotriton > Lissotriton vulgaris. The sequence continues at coordinate 48,108 of NW_028252607.1, read as the reverse complement.
GATTTTTTTCCCAAAAACCAGGTCTCTCTCTCTGCCTCCTCCCCAAACTCTGATATCTTTTCCTGCATGGAAGCATGGTGTGTGGGAGCCCCTGACGGGTAAAACATCAGTTCCAAGGATCTAATCTCATTTTCCAATTTCAATACTGTTGTTCTAATTGATTTTAACACCCCTGCCTGCTTAAAGATACAAGCACCCCTGATAACCGTACTTCACCAAGGAAAAAACGATGTAACGTTTCCAGATATTCCTCTAAAATACAATCTTCAAACACTATCATGAATGATGACAACACTATATAACTTGGTGCTAATTTTATAGATCTCAAAATCATTAATGGTGGATTCAGGGGAGCGTTATCAGGGAACGTGACCAACAGAAAGTAACCATGGCCTTGCTGCATCCTGGGCAAAAATGGGAGTGCCTTGAATATGAGAGTGCCTGAAATGCAAAATCGAAAACACTACAATATAAAGGCTTCCCCTAGGGTGGAGGGAGAGTCCACCGACCCTTCGTTTGTGGAGAAGAATTAAGTGATTCCAACTCTGATCTCTTCTTTAAATGCTGCATCTAGGAGAGCGTGTGGTGGGAGATGCCAGCTGAACGCGTGGGGTGTGGTATGTGGTACCTTCCAGCACAGCACAACCGGGGCATGGTCAGAAAACGTACGTGGCAGGTGTAACACGTCTGAGGTCCAGGATGCAATGTCACAAGTAACCATCCAATAATCCAGTCTGGACCAGGCACTATGATGTGAGGTGATTCAGGTTCCCTCCCTAGTTGCAGGGTTCCTACTGCGACAGATGCCAATGAGAATATGGTCAAGTATAATGGTGTTCAGTTGTTGGGGTGCCCTAGTATGCAGGCAGCGAGCGGCCCCAACTCTATCTAATTCGTTGTTTAGTGTGACATTGAAGTCCCCACCCCAGATGATTGTGTCGCCTCATGTGGCTAAAACCTTGGCCCATACAGTAAGGAAAAATTGTGGGTCATCAACATTTGGACCATACATGCCCCTAATGTCACTTTCGTGGACATCAGCGTGCCATGTACAATAACGTATCGCCCTTCTGGATCGATCTGTGAATGTGTAGTCGTCCAGCCTAGTCCACGTCTTATCAGCACCGAGACTCCCCTTGCATAATTTGAATATGGGGCCAAGTGTACTTCCCCCCAGTATCTGTTTGCTGTTTGAAATCCGTCCCATCTTTCAAGTGAGTTTCTTGCAGAAAACAGATATCTATACGATTTCTACTTAAATATGTATGAATTACCCTAGACTTCCTGAAGTCGTAAAGCCCTCTGATGTTCCAGGTAACAAATCTAACCTCTGTCATATTACAATAGTCATGCTATAGAGTGTGTACTTGCATTGAACATACACCCGGTGGAACATGGTGCAAAATCGGTAGACTCATGAACATAGTCCTAGAGTGTATAGAGATGCATACATGGGATTGATAAATAAAAGACACTTAGATCTGTTGTAGGTCGATGCTGCATAGAAAACAACTGCATGTCTGTAAATGCTATAACCTTCGGCCCACCCTCCCACCCCCCACACCAACCTCCCAATTAGGTTGTGACTCGATACCACCCACTTCCCGTAGCCCTCCCCCTTAACACAAAAGCAGGAACACATGGGAGATCTCCCTAAGGGGCTTGGGTCACCGGCATGAACCTGCCTAGTGGCAGGGTGGCCAGGCCGTAACAGATTTATGGAATCCGTTGCATATAAATACAGCGACTTTCATAAGACCAAAGGGAGAAGATCATCTCCGGTTTAGTATTGCGGTTAACAATTTGAACACATGTTATAAGTTGTATACAGGGCACATTACTGCGAGATACAGAAACAAGTTAGTTGTATTAGTCATTATCTCTTAGGTTTTGTTCTGATCCAGTTTGCTGCGAAGAGTTGACATTTTGGAGCATATGTGCTTGGTGTATTTTAAGGCTGCCTTGGCTTCTGTAAAAAAGTGAACTTGCCCTTCATATGTTATCCTCAACTTAGCCGTGTACAGCATAGCAAACGGGATGGATGACCTTTGCAGGTTATGTTTTGACGTGGCAAACACTCTGCGAGCAGCCTGCCCTGATGGTCTGTAGTCTGAAAAGAAAGAGATAGAGTGTTCCCATGGTGAGTCATAGGGCTCTTGGTTCTAGCTGCTCTTAGTATCTCATCTCTGTCCCTATAGTTCAAAAGACGCTTGTTTGACTTGGCCCTTCTGGCAGTTTCACCCCTAAACTTTTTGCTTTGTGTATGTGACCCAGTGGTAGTGATTTCTGGTCTTTGCGCACTTTAGCACTGTGGCGCAGTGTAAAGTGCGTGTGCTCTCTGAGTGCGTGGGTGAGAAAGGCCTGCCCTCCCATAGGAATGCATGGGGAATGTCTGTGACCATGTTAGTTCCTGATGCATGGGGAGTGCAGGCTCGAGTTTAGTATGTGCGGACTTGTGTGCTTAAATGCTGCGCAATGATGTATGATGCGTGATTGTGTCTAGTGTGGAAGTGCCACTTCTAGACATGGCTGTGCATGTGCAGTGAGTGTGCTGGCACGTGATTGGCTGGAGCTGGCTGGTGAGCCTGGCTCCAGGAGTCTGGATGGGTCTGCCCGGTGGTGAGTGGAGAGATTAGCATGAGTGATGTGAGGGAGGGTTGCACCTGGGTCCTTAATAGGGCTGGGCTTTCCCCTCACAATGCTGGCTCCGCCCCCTGTGGTGCGTCTAATGACCCTAGCCTCACTGATAAATAGAAAGGGTGGTTGAGCACGTCAAGGGTGCTCCCAGACCAGCTGCAACTGGTTTTTCCCCCACCCTGCACCCTGAGACAAAGGTTTTGACTGTATAAAAAGGGGCTGTGTCCCCTTACAAAATGTTCTTGTGTGCCTACTTGAATCTGCCAGGGGCATGCTGCTGCTGGGGCCCAGGGGAAGGCTTGCCTCTCTGGGCCCTGCCCAGCCCCTGGACTGCTGATGTCCTGGACTACTGAAGGACTTTGTTGCTTTCTTTTAGGACCCTAGCGCCTGCAAGCGTTTTATTTTTGCCTTGTTCTCAGCCGGTGCCCAACCGACATTTGCCCCACTGAATTGCCAACTTTAGAGTCCCCTGGCAGGTGCCCACCCCGCCAGGGACCGTGCCGCTATATCTTTTGGGTCCCCCAGCGAGTGCCCACCTCGCTTTATTGCTTATTTGGAGGGAGCCGACCCCTCATGTGTCTCCCCGCCTCACCGCCGCAGCCCGGGGCTCTCCTGTGCCGGAAGGAGATGTCTGGCCCGCCGCCTGGTTGTGGGTGGGGCTGGGAGGATGTTGTTTCCGCTTCCCCCTGCCTGGGGGAAGCCTTTGCCGCTGTGCCGGTCTCCCGGGTCAAAAGGGAGACCAGAGATGTTGCCGCCACCCAAAGAGAAGCAGGTGCTGCGTGGGGAGGCCGGGAGCCCACCCTGCCTCCCTGAATTGCCACGACGTTGCACCTGGAGTCCCGGTACTGAGATGGGGGACCGCCCGTGTGAAGCGAGCCGGGCGCTATGTGAAGGCGGGGCTCTTGTGGTGAGAGAGCCCCGCAAAGCGCTACCGCCGCACCAGAGAGTGGAGCTCCCCGACACACCATGAGTCCCGGTGAGTGGGGCCCCGTGTTTGCAGTGGGGGGGGGGCACAGTTGGTCCTGAGCCCCCCGAGGGGGGACTCCAACGCCGGATGACAGGGTATTGATTAGAGCCCACAAGAAGCTCCGGGGCATTTTGAATGCTTAGAGCCGGCTGAGGCTCCCACAACGAGGGTATTATTTCCGAGTCCCCAGAGGGGGGACTCCAAAGATGGGCACATTATTGAGTTGAAGGGCCTGAGGAGCCCGTGCTGAGCCCCGTGGCTCCAACGATGGGGGCATTGATTTCTTCAAGGAGCCAGAGTGCTCCCATGCTCACAGTGTATTTCAGAGCCTGTCGAGGCTCCGACGACCTCGGGGGCATTTTCATTGGTAGAGCGGCCCCAGCTGGCAGCGGGCCCCTCCCACAGTGTTGGCAGATTCCTGCCCAGAGCCCACGAGGCTCCCCTGCCCCCTTATTGTTTCGAAGCCTAGAGGGCTCTAAAATGCACAAAATGCCTTCCCTGAGCCAGATGGCTCCAACCCTTTTGCGCAGTCTATCCTCCAGAGGGCCAGTGAGGGCCCATGTCACAGTTTGTCCTTCCCAGCTGCCCAGCAAGTAGTGGGCAGCTGCACCGTTTAGGTTGTGCTTTTAGGGACTGGTTCTCTGGACTTTAGGAGTGAGGCACACTCCTGCATCCCTACCCGGGCCTTCCCCAGCTGCGCAGCACTTAGTGCCAGCTGCAGCGTTTAGGCCCTGTCCCTGTCCTCAGCTGTCCAGCAAGTAGTGGGCAGCTGCTACGTTTAGGTTTTGGCGCAGTGGCGCAACCTGGACTTTGATGTAAGTTCTGTGCTAATGTGATTTCTGCGAATTGTTATTTGCTGCACCTCTGAATGTGTTTTTGATGCGTCATGTGCCTTGTTCTTACACCTCTGAATGTGTTGTTTATGCATCATATGTTCTCCTGTGCTGCACCTCTGAATGTGTTTTAAATGTGTCATGTGCCTTGTTCCTTACACCTCTGAATGTGTGTTCATGAATCATGTATTCTCCTGCACCTCTGAATGTGTTTTGATGCGTCATGTGCCTTGTTCCTTACACCGCTGAATGTATGTTTGTACATCATGTGTTATTCCTACACCTCTGAATGTTCTATGCATCATGTGTGAAGCTTCTGATTGTTATATGTTCTAAGTGCTAGTTCTAAAAGTGCATATTCCTGACAGTGGTCCATGTGGCCCTGTCCTGTACATATCCCCTGTAAATTCTTCCCGTGCCTGTTGGCACATTGTAAAGCGTGTGTTCCTATCTAATGTGTTTTGCAATACAAAGGCTATTTTTACATATACCTTGTGTGGAGTTCCTTTTGTGGGGGGCCTTGGATGGTGTTGCTAGTGGGTGCGTGCGCAAATGCTTTACACATCGCCTCTGAGATAAGCCTGACTGCTCGTGCCAAGCTACCAAGAGGGTGAGCAGGGGTTGTCTTGGCAGGTGACTTCCTTGCCCTGACTTAGAAAGGGTGGTTTCTGCCTGGCTTTGGCGCAAGCCTTAGCAAACCAGAAATCCCATTTCTAACAACACTCAATTATGGGGCGAGGTGCAGCTCCCACCGGTGGTCTAGGGCCCAGCGAGAGATGTGCACGTTCAATGATCATCACTGAGGAGTGCGCCGGACCAAACAGTTCTCACAATAAGTTTTTTATGTATGGCTCCATTTTCGGAATGGCAGTGGTTTCCGGCAAACCAATAAATCTGAGGTTATTGAGCTTTGAGCGCGCTTTTAAATCTTCATTTTTTGCTTTAATCACAGCCAGCATATTTTCCATGTTTAGAAGTTGTACCCTAGATTAGGCTTGGAAGTCCTGGGTATCTGAGATTCTGTTCTCCAGGGTATCTAGACGGATTTCATGACTGTCCACTCTTTTTTTACCATATCCAGGTTAGTGGTAAGGGCATCGATCTTGTTATTGTTTGTTTCAATGCTAGAGAATACATCCAGCAGTATAGTGCACAAGTCCTCCAAGTGGTGCTCCCCCGTGTCCTTGGCGCCCTGGTCAGTGTCTGGTTCAGAGCTGACATCTGTCATGTGGGTCTGGTGCTTATTTCTGAAAGGGAGCTTTGTTGTTTGGGGTCTGTCTTCCCCATAGTGCCTGGTGTGCCAGCTGAGCATGCAGAGACTTAGTGGTGCAAATGGTCCCACTACTTTGGGTGATTGCGAGGTAAGCTGGGTGAATATGAGATAGTCGGATTGCAGTTGCCACCACTGCTCACGTTATGGCAGTCACTCCGCTACACCAGGTTAGCTTAAGTGGAGCGGGACCACAAAGGACGTATGGTCTGGCGCTATTTGGAGCACACCGCAGTAGAGGTGGGAGAGTTGCAATAAGGGACTCTCCCGAGCAGTCCCAGTGGTGGAGAGGGCCCCCCCACCACCAAATCAAAGCCTGACACTATGCGGCGTGGGAAGGAGCCCAGAGGCCAGGCACAGCCCTTACAACTAACACGGGGAGGCCTCGCCCTCCGAGGTTCCCTCAGTTAGAAGACCAGGTGACACACAGGACACTTATGCACCCCCACCAGCCCAAACCCGACCCCAGGGGGCATAAAAGCCAAATGGGGAGAGGCCCAAGCAGCAGAGGTGCACACGCACACCACCGGCACCGGGCCGCACTCACCGCACCAGGCCCTGAAGCCTTTCCACAGCAGTCTCGCTAGGAGATCAGGTCAGCTGTCTCTTACCTACCGCTCCGTCGTCTTCAGGTGTCCTCCAGCACCAGACTAGTAAAGAGCTCCACTACGTCGGTCACAGAGTCTGGCGATAATGGCTCAGTCCACACAGGCCACGGTCGGCAGCACCGGGTCTCCAGAAAACCCAGCGTTGGAACGGCCAGAGCCTCGTTAGGCAGTTTACAGCTGCTGGCCTTATTGAACCGGCGCGTCGCTTGTTGGATCCCCGCACTGCAGCCAAAACGAAGGGGAGCCTGGAAGCGCACCACCCGTCCTAACCTCTCCGCGGCATCATGGCGGACCTGCCACTATGTAGAACAGGCCACACCATGACAGATACTAAAACTCCTCTTCTGTTCAGCTTGCACACCCACAGAGCCTCACAGTCAAAACGAAGGATGTTTACATATGCTTCCTCTGGATTGTGGTATCAGATTCCAGCCGTGAAAGGTGATTTTATAGGATAAATTGGCCTGACCTGCAGAGCCCCTCTAAAAGGTGGCCATACTGCAGCACGGCAAAGCCTCGCCCCCCGCAGTTAGGGAATACTTGTCTCCCTTTTCTTATGACATGGATTTCCAAGATTTCTTGTTAGGTCCTAGAATGATCATTAGGTTCTAAATCATTTCTATACGCCATCAATAAACTTTGGAAAGTTTCCCAGCAGGAAGCTGCTGAACTTTTAAGAGGAAAAGCGGGACTAATTTGCAGAAGGCTTTGGCTGTTGTGGTTAACGGCTTGACCCTATTGTCAACTCACATTTACTCTTTTAATTATATTGTATCATCTGCATTCGACATAATAAAAAGTGACAAGTCCTCTTACAGCACTGGCAAAGTCAACTTTGATCAATTATGCAACTGAGTTTGATGTTGCAGATTTTAAAATACAGTAGTGTGCAATGGAAATACTTGAATGAGACTGATTTATTTTTGCCTTACAATTTGACACACATGCAGAAAATAATGGCAAAAAAGATGCGACTTACACAATGTTAAGTAGAGAGCATTAACAAAAAAATTGCCCTTTACAGTAGCTGAGACACCATCAGCCATAAGGTTAATCCACAGATTTATCTCACTACCAGTTTCTACTTTTCATTTTACATCTTGTTTGAAACATTTTCAAGTCAGGAGATATGAGGTGTTAGGGGAGAGATTTGTACACAAGACCTGGGTCCTGTCTTTTGATCACAGATGTGAGAGCCACACCAGGCAGAAAATGTTTCTCAGCGCCTAGCCTAGATGTTTTTTTAGGAGGCGGTTTGGCTGAAAGGACAACATCGACTATGGCAGCTGGCAGATCGATCACATTTAACTGCTGTTGTTCAATCTCCATGCATGGAGGTATAGGTTGCGGAGACCAGGGTGCAGTGCCCTGTCCTTTGCTGAGACAGGATGTTCTCCAAAAGTGGTAGCCAGATCAGAGGTAAAATGGTCAAACTTGGGAGCTCTTGGTACCCTACTTTCTTGGTCCAGTCCAGAGCTAATAAAACGATATGGGACGAGTCTGTCCTGACTTTTTTCAGAGCTCAAGGCATTAGATGCAGTGGCAGGAATGTGGACAGGAGAACATATTTTATTGCAGTTAGCTTGCGACCCGCTGTGACTTTCCTGAAGGAAACTCCAGTATGCAGTAGTTTTAACACTGCACATTCTCACTAGTAGAGAACAGATAGCCAGGGCATGCATCTCTGATCAAAGATGCCCTTGCCACGTTAAGGAAAAGATGCTACTTGTGATCTGCCAGCAGATGCCTACTGAACTCATCTGCTCTGGCATCAGGGAACCTGACAAATGATTACCCTACAGAAAGATATTCTGTTGGTACAGCCACCTCAAGTGATGTAGGGCCTCCTGGCACAGAATCCAGGACCACACTCTGCCCCGCTTGTTAAAATTCCACAGGGCAGCGTTATTGTCTCTGAGGCCCTGTACCAGCCTCCACTTGATCGATGGCAAGAAGGTTGCAGAGCCTTATAAATTGCTAGAAGTTTCAAAAGATTGATATAGCATTGGTTCTTTTGCAGGGATTCTGCTCCTACACAGAACTGTGCACAGAGACTTGGGACCTCAGTGAATTAGGGTGTGCCAAAACTCACCTTAGTACCCAAAATCCCCTACCAGACTAGCATCAGTGTCACATTGGCTCTTCCAAAATACCAATGATTAGACAACCCAGAACATGCGACTTAGGTTACCTCAGGCAATGTGGAAAACATGAACACTCTTTCGTCATACTCTCATACCAGTCCAAAACAGGGAGTAAAAAGAGACACGAGCAAGTTTGAAATATTTATTTCTAACGTTGTGTTCTTATGCGCAGCATTTTAGCTAATACAAGCAGACATATTATCAGAAATAAGATTGTTAGCATAGTTACTATTCCATAAAATACAAAGGGAGAAAGCATGTTATGATACTAAATGGAAACAGGTTTAAAATATACCTATATTTCACCCTCCCTTGCTAGTAGGTTATTTTATATCTACAGAAGGTCTCTTGGGGTTACATAGGCGGCCCCATACCTCTGGTAATAGCAGAAATGGATCACATCAAATTCTTCACAAGCTCTCAGCAAACGAATGTTCTCCAAGTGTGTGTAATCATGCCTACGCAGTGCATTATTAAAACGCGCCAATCTCAGAGGTGGCCACAGCTGCATATGTGTTATGTCTAGAACGTGCGCTGATCAGTCCGAACAACAACCACTGTGTGGAAATAACCTTGAAGGCCTTGGCACTCACTGTTCAGACTAAGCTTACCAAGCAAGGCTACTAATATATAAAAACATGTTATTCTTGTGTGAAGCAAAACACTCTCCTAAACTCTAAACATTTAATAAAGTGTGTGCCATGTGCAAAAGGGTAGCAGAAAGGAAAAATGACGTTTAATCTTCTAATAAGCTCATGTCAACTTAACATTGTGTGAATTCAAGGCTCAGCCCCAAGACACCCTCCCTTGATCTGAGCACGGATAAGAAGGGGGCAAATTTGGAAAGCAGAGTTCAAGAACAAGAGTCAGAACCAAGTTCAAATTGCCACAGTTAAAAAACGGGAGAAAACTCCAAATACTTAAAATACTTCAAATCAAGAATCATTTCCACGGGCATAGGGATGTCAATAGGCCTGGGGGAAAAAAAATGAAGACGACAAAAAATAAAAATAAAAATCCGATGTCCAATATGTGACCTCGGCCATGGAAGAGAGAGAAGCGACAACACGTCTCACTCCAACAATGTATACGCAAAGTGCATTGCAACAGCCTCCAACAGGAAGTCATTGTTCTCATCTGAAAACATTTCAGCCATCCAACTCAGCAATGGGAAGGAACATACATGTTCCTCAGTAACCGGAGCCTCTTGCACCATCAGAGGACAACTCGGGTTTTCTTCAATGTGAGTGCGAGCCAAGAAATCATGCGCCGCTGCAAAAACATTCCAACGTCCCAGGACTCCATGCATCGCTGCAAAGGCCATAATCCCTCCGCCAGAACAAAGAAATTCATGAGCAACTAAGGGGCTCATCAGTTGAACATAATCCGCTTCGGGAGACACCGTATTGCAGAGACACAAATCCAGGGTCCAGTCAAAATCGTAGCTCAGGCAATAAAAGACAGGCTGGACGCATGTGAAAAAGAAAAATCGAAACGACAATCCATAAGCTGCACTCAATGTAGCAAGAGGCAGCGCTCCATAATAATCAAAAATTCGGCTGCGGAGCAGCAACAGACATGGTAGATTTATTTATTTATTATTTATTATTTATTTATTTATTTATTGTAAAGTTTTATATAGCCCGAACAAGACCCGTGGGTATCAGAGCGCTTCACATAAAAGTATGATATAAATATTAACAAGATGATAACCATTGAATACAAATAGATATGAGGTAGATTGTTATATAGCTTTGGAGAGTGCTTATGTAACTAGCTTCCATTCGAGGCATTCTTTTACACTACGTCACTACAGAGCCTGCAATACTAGCATTTAAGAAACTAGCTTCCATTCAAATTATTCTTTTCCAGTACGCAGCAGGCAATAGTAATATTTAAGAAACTAATTTCCATTCGAATTATTCTATTCCAGTAAGCAGCATCTATAAAGCATGCAACATTAGCAGCTGTCGATTTTGACAAATAAATGAGGTAGGAGGTTATTTGGATTAGGGATGTGAGATAATTATATACATTCACTTTGCCATGAGTTGCAGCTGGTATACAGTTTAATCACCAGGAAGGTCTGTCCGTTTCGATCCATAGTTTATCTTTCATCTAGTTCACGTCGATCCTTCTCTTTCTGAAGACGTGAGTGATTTGTTTGAGGACAGAGTCAGATCCCAAAGTGATCCATTAATTCCTCTATGCGAGGTATTTACTCATTAGGAAGCTCTTCGCTTCTCGCTTGAAAGTTAAGGTATTAGGGTTCTTCCTGATGCTTGGAGGGAGTGAGTTCCAGATTCTCGGGGCAGCTCCTGAGAACGCTCTGTCATAAGTTTTTTTCTTTCTAAAGATGGCTGGACGCAGCAACAACTCCTTGGCACTCCTAGCAGGTCTGTTGCCTCCTGACAGCTCAATTTTCTTGGATAGGTATCCAGGAGTATTGTGGTGAAGCGCCCTATGGGTGATACATGCTATCTTTAGTTGAATTCTCGCCTCATAGGGTAGCCAGTTCAATGCTTTCAAGTGCGGGGATATGCGGTCAAATTTTCTTGATCCAGAGATGAGTCTTGCTGCAGCATTGAGGCAAGCTTTTAGTGGTGCTGTGGAAGTTTTTGGTAGACCCGCTAAGGTAGTGCAACCGTATTCAATCCTAGAGATGACTAAGGATTGGATTGCCAGTTTCAAATCTGCTTCAGAGATAAATGGCTTCAGTTTTCTTAGGTAGTTCAGGTGGAAGCGGGCGCTTTTAGCCATTGAATTAATGTGAGCTTTCATGTCAAGATTCTCGTCTAGAGTAATTCCTAGCGACTTAGCTGAGCTTACTAGCGTCGGAGTGCAGTTAAGCGCAGTCATCAACTTGGTCCATTCCTTTATTTCTGTGACGCACCTTGGTGGAGAAATTAGTAGGAACTCTGTTTTTTGAGCATTTAGCTTCAGATGGTTGGTAGTTAGCCATTGCAATGCCATTTTTAAAGTTTCATTCATTAGCTCAATGTCTTCAAGAGAGGCAATCTTTATGTAAATTTGCGTATCATCCGCATACATATGGTAGGATATCTGTGAGTTTCTGAGAATTGTTGTGAAAGGTTCGACATACAAGTTAAACAAATCAGGAGATAGTGTTGATCCTTGTGGGACTCCGATTGAGTTGGGGCAAGGTGGAGAAATTGATTGGTTGACCAGGAATCGTTGTGTTCTGTTCCGTAGGAAAGAGTCGAACCATTTCAGCACATTTCCAGATACTCCCATCCTGTCCTGTAGCCTGGCCAGTAATGCTTCATGGTTTACTGTGTCAAATGCCGATGACAGGTCCAGGAGAATTAGTAAGCATGCTTGATTTTGATCGAGAGCCTGAAGCGCGTCATCCACAATGTGGAGGATCGCTGTTTCCGTGCTATGTCCTGGTCTGAATCCTGATTGGCATTCGTCTAGTAATGAGAACTTAATGATGTGTTGGCTCAGTTGGCTCTGCACACATTTCTCAATAAGTTTGGCCAATACAGGGATGTTAGTTACTGGTCGAAAGTTATTCGGGTCTGTAGCATCCGCCGTTGGTTTTTTGATCAAGGGAACCACTTGACCTGTTTTTAGGCAGTCCGGGAGGATCCCTTGTGACAATGATGCGTTTATTATTTTGGTCCAGATTGGCACCACAATAAGGCTGATTCCTCTTAAGCATTTCGCAGGTAAAGGATCTTGGTAGTGGTTGTTGGGTTTGATTTTCGATAGCGTTTTGGCGATCGTGTCCTGATCATATAGTTCGAATGTGTCCCACTTTGCCTTGTTTTTCAACTTGCTACATACTGATGTCGGGTTATGATCGCTCGTAGTCCGTGGTTGGATGGAGAGGTTACTCGCAGCGCTTAAGAGCTCTGTTTCCAGCGCATTAGCCTTCTTCGTAAAAAATGTAGAAAATTCCTCGCTGCTTAGAGATATTTTTGAGTTTTCATGTGCTGTTTTGGCAAGTTTGTTTGATTGTTGCTTCAGGATTTCAAAGAGTTTCCGAGGTCTGTTTTTGGAATTATCCAATTCTGATCTTATAAATTCCTTTTTGGAGTTGATGATCTTTTTGTTATATTGGTTTCTAATTTTTCTGAGGGCTTTCAGCTCAGGGGATGATGGGTGTTGTCTCCATTTTCTTTCGGCCATTCTCAGTTTGCGTCTGTCTTCGTTCAGTGATCCATCAAACCATGGATTTTTCATCTTCTCCGTGGTTCTTTTTAGTTTTAAAGGCAAGGTGTTATTGACGATATTCCCGACCGAGGTTAGGTAGTGATCTGTCAGCTCATTTGCATTCTGCAGGTAGCTAGGAGGCTTTAAGTCTCTCTCACAGCTTTCTACTAGTAGCTCAATATTAGCCTCCCTTGTGTCTCGGATCCATTTTTTGCTGTTGGCAGGTTGAACGGTCTTGCCCTTTCTCAATATGGGTATCAAGAAAGTTATCGCGTAGTGGTCCGACCAGTCACAAGGGGCTATTGAGAGGATTGATGAGTTTTTGTTGCCCGAGATAATCCAGTCCAGTGTTGCTCCTTTAGAATGTGTGGGTTGTGTGCATGCTTGGTTGAGGTTTAGCTCGGCAAGGAAATCCTTGAGTGTATTAACTAGTTTGTCGTTGCAGTCATCCCAGTGTAAGTTGAAGTCTCCTAGGAAAATGTTGTTGGCATCCGTGTTAGAGTTGGTCGTAATGATCTCCATTAACTGCTCTATGAACTTAGCGTTGTCTCCTGGTGGGTGGTAGAACGAATGTAAATTGCATCTTTGGTTGGTTGCCGATCTTATATTGAGACCTAAGTATTCGCAGGATTCTAGGGGATCGGCTTGAATTTAGTTGACCTCGATATCTGATCGGTGAATGCAAGCAATTCCTCCTCCAGACTTTATAGGTCTGTCTAGTCTCACAATGTTATATTGAGGTGGTACTAAGAGATCCATGGTTGGAGATGATGCTTCCGAGAGCCACGTTTCTGTCAAGATTGCCAGATCGATTTCTTTGTTGATGATGAGGTCTGCTATGTCTGATGCATGTTTGGTAGCTGATCGACAGTTGAGTAGGAGGCAAGTCAATTGTTTTCTAGTGGTATTACCATTCAGATTCTCATATTCGGAATTAAGCTGTACTTGCTTTAAATTGTTGAGGTTGGGTTTCCTATCCTTCTTTCTTGCTGTTCTATTAGAGTCGATCGGAACTGTTTTGATGTTCTTCTCTTCTTCACGGTCTGGTGATTCATAGGTTCGGAGTAAGGCAAGGGCTTCCTCCTTCGGCAGGGCCTTCGTCCTATTCGGTCGGTTGATCCTATTCGCTAATGACATGGCCCTCTCGTTACTCTTTCTATGCAAGGAATGTACGAGATTTTGAATATTCGTGATCTTGGAGTTGGTGCTTGCCGTCATTTCCAGTATTTCTTCGGTCGCTTGTAGGGTATTCATTGTGACTTGTGTTATGTTGTAGACTAGTTTCTGAAGATCTTTAATAACCTTCAGATTCCTGGGTGAATTCTTAGGGATGGTTAACCTGAGTGTCCGAGGATTGTATATTGCTCTTCTCTGTTTTTGATCTTTTTTTAGTGTCCCAGTCATATTATTTATATCCTTGGTTTGGTAGTCGGTTCCGTTCCTTCTTGAGAGGTTATGAGAATTACCTGAGTTTTTTGAGGCTAGGAGCGTTTTCGTGTGTGAGGTTGTACAAGGCTTTAGTAACGTATTCGGAGTGAGCAGAGGATGGTTAATAACTCCTAACTTATCTGATTCTTGATTCACCTTGAGTGATTCACTCGGCGCCCCTGTATGTTCTACGTGGGAAGGCTCTTCGTTTGTAAGCGGTGTCAACTCTTCCTTTTGGAGCTGTTCTTGTTCTTTATTCACAAGGATGATGTCTCCTATCTTAGCCGTTTCTTGATTCATCTTGAGTGATTTACTCGGCGCCCCTGTACGTTCTGCTTGGGAGGGCCCGGCGTTTGGGATCGGTGTCGACGCTTCCTTTTGGAGCTGGTCTTGTTCTTTATTCTCATGGTTCGTAGACCTCTCTGTCCTTTCTGTCTCATTTTCCGATATAGTCGCTTCTGTTTCATTTTTCTCTCCAGTTCGATTGGCGTCTCTGCCCGTAATATTCTCAGGAGTGAGTTCTGGTGAGGTTAGGTGTAGTTGGTTTCTTATGCCCTCTAGTGATTCTTTTATGGTAGGGAATACCTTGTCGAACTTCATAAGTTCACTGTTCGCTGCCTGTAATGGACGTGCATCCATTTTGAAAAAAACAAAGCAATAGAAGTACGCCTGCAACCAGAGCGAGCATCAAGAGAAACCCACCAAATAGGCTGGAAAAAATCGAATGAAAAAATGCCGGGAACACACCAAATATAGTTTGAAAACAAGTCACAAGGCCACTACTAACAACTTTAAAAAAAGTGAGCCAGACCTGTGGTGGAGGAAGCATTAAAGATAGTGTGAATTAATTCACTGAAATGCAAGGGCAAATCCGTATTTAATAAAGCGTGCACTTCTGTGCGGGTGTTTGCCACATGAAGGACAAATGTTTCACGAGCAGATATGAGGGCGACTTCTTTTTGAGACAAAAGCGCTCTTATGCGACTCATCTTGTTAAACTCTGCTTTCAAGGTCGGAATCGACGGCCAGATGGAAACATCCAGCTTCCCATATGGAGGAGGAAACATTCCGTTTTTGCAACAGACTACACGTTCAGGGACCGTAGCCAGGTAAGGAATTCCAGCTAACATCCAACAACAATCCTCATTATTCAAAAGGAAATAACTACTGTTTGCTAGTAATATGAATGTTGGTATGATAGCAGGCTTCGGTGTACCTTTCAAAACACAGGCTAGGTTAGGCGCATCTTGGTTGCATGAGCCATGCAATTGGATATTCCTACACACTAATGAGTGATCTGGTGTTGTTGTGCAATCCTCACCATTCAAATAAACCTCTTTTCCCTCCCTCAGGCACCTATAGGTAAAAGGTAGTGACCAAGCTTCATGGAGATAAGCGGTGCCCAGAGGTTCATATCTGCCAATTGCGTAGTACTTCATGAAAGCTTCGAATTTGAACAAAGGAAAAGGTAATGTTATTAATCCATGGACGAGCCACACTGCAGAATTAGTTTCGGGCACAGAAAATGGCAAAGGTTCCAACTTTTAAATATGTAACATAGAAAAGGTTGCATCCTTCATAGACATAAAACGTTGTTTTTCAGTCAAATTAAAAGGGGTAAACAAAGATGATGTGTTCACGTAGTGCCAGGGCACTTTTCCTGCCTTTAACGTTTGCAAAGTCCATGCGAATTGCATAATGGAACGCAATTGATTTTGACCATGGTACAAAAGAGAGACATCATCTTGCACAATATCAACAACGGATTAAACAATATTATCTAAAGTGTAAATGCAGGAAGAAAGCGTGTTAATGCTGTTATCTACAACTGCCAGCACCTTTTCTAAATTCGCTTGATCTATAGCTCGTAAGCGGGAAGCAGCCTCAATCTGTGACAGTTTCCAAACTTCGTTGTAAATAGCATATATCCACCTTTTGGATCTGCCGGAAGCAGGGCCCTTGACAAAATCATTTAGATCAACATTGTCAGTCAATTTAGATAAATGAAGCTTAACTGAAGCTCGATTCCCGACGCGGCAGGGTGTTGAGCTCAAATGTCCACGGACTCGATAATTCTCGCTTCGGTGCCTGACCTAATCATGGGTTCACACTATGCAACTCTGGGCATTAAGCTTGCTTAATCTCCACAACGGCCCCCCTGCGGCGGGATGCCTGGCTTTCACCTTGGGGATGCCCTGTAGGGGCTATCTCACAGGGAAAAACCAGGACGGGTTCCCAAGGCAAGCGCGGAGATACCCCTTCGGGGGTCGATTCTGGCGCTATATAAGAAATGCAATAATAATAATAATAATAATAAGCTAAAGTGGAATGTTTGAGCCCATTCTGACATAATTTGCCTACCGAATAAGTAGTCACAGAATGGTCACTCTCAAAACGGGGATACACCCTAACCTGTGCGTAGCCTTGGGCTAAACCGAGAAAACGATGTTGGCAAGAATCTGCACTTTTGTGCCACAACAACCAACCATTAGGATCCAAACTGGATATATTAAAAGAAGAATTCAGCAACAGGGTCTGTAATTTCCTAATAGAAAAACTGGTATTATTATCCCAACCGGGGTATTCTTCCAATTAAGGAAAAGAAGGAGCATTTAATTTTTTAGTAGTAGCCAATCCAAAGCAGGTTGTTTGTGAAATAGTAGAATTCAAAAACAACATATGGTTTGGAATGAGACACACCCAATGCAAAGCCTCAGTGCCTTGCACTTGCCAACTTTTAGAACCACAAAAAATTTAAGATCAATATTATCCTTCCACAGTTCATAGCCCCCAATAGCCAATTGGTCAAGAAAGGACTTGGAATATAATAACTTTGTGTGGGTAAGTCTAACTTTGGAAGTGGACTTCTTGTCATTTTGAAATAAAATGCATTGGGATTTGACTGATTAAAATCAGTAAAACAGGTGAACCTCTTTAAAAGAGAACAGGAGCGGTGCAATGTTCCCATTGCGTATAATTAATTATATTCCTCCTGGTGTTTGACTTATGCAGGTGGTGATTGCCAAAGTGTTGATAACAAAACAAATCACCATAATTAGCCGAATCGAAATATAAATCTTCAGCATCAAAAGCAGCATAATATTTCAAATCGGAAAACAAAGCCTCTATGGCTTGAACATCCCAATCATCAGAACATATATTTTGTTTAATCACATCTCCCACAGAAACCCTTAGGACATTCAATCAATCAATCAATCAAAGCATTTATATAGCGCACTACTCACCCAGAGGGTCTCAAGGCGCTAGGGGAGGGGGGTCCGCTACTGCTCGAACAGCCAGGTCTTGAGTTGCTTCCTGAAGGCGAGGTGGTCCTGGGTCAGGCGGAGGTGGGTCGGGAGGGAATTCCATGTCTTGGCGGCAAGGTAGGAGAAGGACCGTCCCCCTGTGGTGGCTCTTCGGATGCGGGGGACGGTGGCGAGGGCGTGGCCGGTCGATCGAAGCTGGCGTTTGGGAGCGTAGAAGTTGAGGCGGCTGTTGAGGTATCCTGGGCCTTGGTTGTGTAGGGCTTTGTGTGCGTGGGTGAGGAGTCGGAAGGTGATTCTCTTGGTGATCGGGAGCCAGTGCAGGTCTCTCAGGTGTCCGGAGATGTGGCTGTGACGGGGGATGTCCAGGATGAGTCGTGCTGAGGCGTTCTGGATCCGCTGAAGTCTTTTCTGTAGTTTGGCGGTGGTTCCGGCGTAGAGGGAGTTGCCGTAGTCAAGACGGCTGGTGACGAGGGCGTGGGTGACCAACTTCCTGGTCTCGGTGGGGATCCACCGGAAGATCTTTCGTAGCATGCGCAGGATGTTGAAGCACGACGAGGAGACAGCGTTGACTTTTCTGGTCATGGAGAGGGTGGAGTCCAGGATGAAGCCCAGGTTGCGTGCGTGGTCTGTTGGTTTGGGTGCGCTGCCTAGGGTGGGGGGCCACCAGGAGTCGTCCCAGGCGGAGGGTGAGGATCCCAGGATGAGGACTTCCGTCTTGTCCGAGTTCAGTTTCAGGCGGCTGTTCTTCATCCATTTGGCTACCTCTTTCATCCCTTCGTGGAGGTTGGCTCTGGCGGTGGCGGGGTCGTTGGTGAGGGAGAGAATCATCTGGGTGTCGTCGGCGTAGGAGATGATGTTGAGGTTGTGCTGGCGTGTGATGTCTGCGAGGGGGCTCATGTACACGTTGAAGAGGGTTGGACTGAGCGAGGAGCCTTGAGGAACGCCGCAGATGACTTCGGTGGCTTCAGATCTGAACGGGGGAAGGCGGACTCTCTGTGTCCTTCCGGCGACGAAGGAGATGATCCACTCCAGTGCCTTCTCCTGGATTCCGACGTTGCTGAATCGCTGCACTAGTGTACGGTGGCAGACAGTGTCGAAGGCCGCAGAGAGGTCTAGGAGGATGACATTCGAGACATTTATAAAGTCTGTGGGACCATGTATTTGAAATCTACCAGCATCCCATACAATCCCATCTAAGACGGGCCAAGCAGTAATGTTTACAAACGCTAGGTCCCTCTTCAGTCTGTGTGATGAGGAATGGGGTGCCAATGTTCCATTAATATGTCGAATAGATGTTCTCTCTTCAACATAGTGTCCGTTTACAAGACGGAAAAAATACACCACAAATCCAAATGACATGAACAAAAAAATAGAAAAAAGCCCCAACCAAATGTAGGTCCAAGGAGGAATCAAAAATGTTTTTTAAACCATGTAGCAAAAACTGAAATTTTTGAAGGGGTCATTGATGTGGTAGAGTTAGTGTCAAATGAAAATCTGGACTCAGTAGCCAAACAAGTTTGCAGATCGGGCATCGATAAGTCTGTGGGGTAAGTATATTCAGTATCATCAAGATGATCAGCAGGTGGAGAACTCAACAAAGGACTGGAAACAGCAGGCATCTCAATGGCAACGTCAGGCCTGGTGTTAGGAGCCGGAGCCAAAACAAATTGTCTCAGTATAGATGGACAGGAGACCGTAGGTGTCATACTAAGAACACTCTACAGCCACTCCGTGTAATTTGACATTGTCAATGGAGATGTACCTTTTTTTCTTACGACCTGGAAGTAGTGGTAAAAAGACTGTTCTTGTGCCCTGCTCTCCAAGTACAGGAACCGGAGCTCGATATGGGGGACCAAATTCTTTCTTGTTTTCGATCTCTCGAACAAGTTCTCTAACTTGGGGTAGCCAGCCAACTACCTGAATCTGCGACGCAGCTTCTAATGTGGAGGGCAAGTGTTCCTTTCAAGACTGTCTCTCGTCTCTTGTAGATTCTGTAAAACATGACAATACGTCAAAGGGGGCAGCTTCCATCGCCTGATCTAGACCTTCAAGGTCCGGGATGAACATTTTGATCCCAAAGAGCATTTTGTGTGTAGTCCGCCCACCCAGAGACCTTCTAGGGAGATTATTAAGTGCACGTTGTACACTATTGAGATGGGTTAGCCAGTTCCTGCCAGTACCTATAACCCTGGCTTTCAAAGACTGCTTTAAATCACGGTTCATTCGTTCCACAACACTATTACCCTCAGGTCTGTATGGAGACGAAAACTTGACTTCGACCCCCAATGAACTCATGGCATCCTTGTACGCCTTAGAGGCGAAAGCCAGACCCTGATCCGAATGGAAGGTGCCACAGGCAAAAATTCCCACAAAGACACGCAAGTCTCTTATGACAGTTCGCGAATCAGTGCTGCGGTGTGGCCAGACCTAAACAAAGCTTGTGCAAGAATCAACTGCAACTAAGATGTACTTATACGCAGTATCAGAGGAAAAAGGACCGCAGTGATCTAAAAAAACACAACCAGGTGGTCTATTAGAAATGTACAACTGTGTCTGGGGTGGACGCGTAGCAGTTGAAGGCTTTATCTGCCGACAAATGTCACATTGAAGGACATAATCACGTGTCTGTTTGTACAGTCCCCGCCACCAGAAACGCTGTTGTAACTGAGAAACAGTAGCCGAAACGCCTGCAGAGGCAACACTCTCGTGGGCAGCTGTAATCAGTATGGACCTGCGGTCTGCGTTGGGACTCAATTTTTCACCAATGTCCGGTATTTTCACATAAGGAACTTTATCAGGACTTAAATGATAAGAATACTTTGAAGACAATCTAGTAGGACATTTATTTCCCTCCTCAGTAGCGGCAATTGCTGCCAAGATGTCATCATCAATCTTACTTTTGGAACGTGTAACTACTGCAACCAAATATATCGATAATGCTGTTTTCGGGGCCTCATCGGCCAAACTATTGCCAGCAGCGTGAACTCCCACAAGTTGAAGACGAAGAGTATAAATTACATACACGAGTGGCAGTTGCTCTTTAAGTTCAGCCACTCGAACCCAGTTCATTTTGTGTTTTATTGTGCTACCTTTGGAGTCAAGATAGTCGTTCTGAGTCGAAAAGAACAGGTTTTCATTGTAAGACTGGACACAGTAGTAAGAGTCACTCACAATGAGAGTAGTCAAACCAGGATCAGCGTACTCCAATGCAAGCATAAGAGCACGGAGCTCTGCCTATTGGGCGGTAAGGTCCCCTAATGTCTGCGTATGTACAACATCAGACTTGAATTCATCATTCACCATGGTACCAACCACATGGCGCAAGCTGAGATGTATGCGTGCTTAGACCCATGCACAACTTGCGCTGAAACATCAGTGTAAATGATACAATGGAATCCTCCAAAGGCCGCATAGTCAACGGAGCAGGATGAACAAACTCATACTGCAAAAACTCCTGTGACTGTAAGGAGGCGTAAAAAAGGAACGTGACATCCGGAGACGTCAATGATGAAGCCCATTGTATCCACGTGGGTGCAAAGCTTTAGAATTAGGTACACTGGCTTTCGCCACTGCCTCTAGTGCAGGATACGGGGTAACAACCAACATGCGTTTTCCCTGAGACAGTGCAAATTCCTTCAGAATCGCCATTTGCACTGCTGTCAAAACTTTTTCCACAGATGAAAACCGCATTTCAGCCAAGTGTACAAGTGTGACTTGTAAGCGATAGGTACTGTGTCACCTTCGTTAAAAGTAAGGTATGTGAAACCCACCGCCCCAGGGATGATTCTTATCACCAGGTTGGTGTGGTTATCACGAGTCAGTAAGAATTTAGGGCTAGATGTAGGTAATTCCCATCTACAGACTCTTAAATACCGAATTTTACCGATTCCGTATTTAAAAGTCTGTAAATGGGAAGGGGGCAGATGTAGGTAATTTCAAAATCTGAATTACCGAATCTGTAAAATTCGGTATTTACCGATTCTGTAAATACAGAATCGGTATTTCCCATTGATTCCTATGGGCTTTGAAGCCCATTTGAAATACTGAATCCTGCAAGGGTGCAGGGGGTGTCACTTTGACACCCTCTAGCACCCCAAGTACAGGCTTGTGTGCAATGTGGCACACATTCATGCACACCTGGATTCGGTATTTTACCACCCAATTGGATTGGGTGGTAAAATACCGAATCTAAAAGGCCTGCGGCACTCAAAGATGTGCTACCTACATGTGCTTTTACAGAATCGGTATTTTTACAGAGTCTGTATTTACCGATTCGGTAATTTTACCGATTCTGTAAATACAGATTCGGTAAAATATCGATTCTGTAAAGCATGCTCCTACATTAGAAAACCCTAATACCGGTCGGAAACGGCCGAAATCGGCCGTTTCCGACCGGTATTAGGGCTCCTACATCGGCCCCTAGATTCTAGAAGATCAGCCTGCAAAGATTGCAAAATGGCTGAATGTTCAGGTAGCCAGCACGATTTGGAAAAAGTAGGTTGTATCAAGACATACAATGGCTTGATACGCTACGCATATTCGGGAATGTATGTACGCCCGAAATTCAAAAATCCCAGCAAGGACTGCAATTTTTTCAGTGTTGTAAGAGCGCGCAGCTGTGTGCATTTCTCCAAGAAGTGAGGAGCCAATCCTCGACCTTCATTGTTGAGCTCATAGCCCAGGAACAACACTGTGTACTCTGCATTGTGAGACTTTGCAAAGTTGAATTTGTAACTGAAGTCCGCAAAATTACAAATTATGCGGTCAACGCGGCACAGATGCGCCCATATTTCGTCGTCCGTGAGATAAATGTCATCCACATACGAACACGCATCTGGGTCAACTCTCTCCAAAAGAGAGACAATATGGGCAGCAAACACACCCGGACTATTCTTATGGCCCACGGCCAGGCGTTTAAATTGGCATTATTTGCCACCACTGGTAAAACTGGTCCATTGGATATGTCAAGTGTGGTTTTAAACCGTTTCCGCACAAGACCATCCACTAAAGCAGAGCCGTGGGTATTCTGTACGGTACGGTCATGCGAGTTTAAATGCCGGTAATCCAATACCAAATGGTACGAACCATCAGGCTTGGTCACAGTAAAAAGTGGGTTAATCATCGGTGCCACACAAGTTTCAAGTAGACGCAGGCACGGGTGACGGGACTCATGTTTCTGCTGTTGTTTTCTCTGTTTTTTTATTTCTGTTCCAATTTTCTTTGGAGCTTTGGGTTGAACGTCTGTTTCAGACTTCGTGTTTTTTATCTTTAGCAGAAAAGGGCTTGACACCTAAACTATTGCGGCCAATGGTTTTATAAGCCGCCGTAACAATTCTCAGTAAGTGTCTGGGTTTGTCGGCATCGGGGACATCGCGCAAGGCATTAGCCACTTGAAAGTTCACTGCATCTCCCTTTATATTAGAAAGGACAAGATCGGAAACTACTTCAAATGAGCCTACGAGTCTCATTCCCAATTCAACCGCAGCCTCCGGTCCGTGTTCATCCTGAACACGCTTAACGATCGTCGGAAGGACAGCCATTGACGGAGTGCCAAAGCACCTTGTGTGTACACTGCCGCAAAAATTCGACCCCATGACTCGCAGTCACTGGCTTCTGGTATCAAGTCCTTGGGTAAACTAATTGCAAGAATCCTGTGTTTTTCTACGGGAGTCGAATTAGGAAAAACTGTTTCCAGCTGGTCAAATTTCTTGGCATGCCAAAAAAGGCATATTATCCTTATCCTGGGGACGCTTGCCAATAACCGCATTAACCATGACAGGGTTAAGCTTCATTCCGCTCTGTCCAGCTGGAAGCGCCGCAACACCAGGGGCCCCGCCCTGGAAATTGCGGGTAATATTTTGAACTAGGGCCCAGATAACACTGATTGCAGAGTTATACAGGGGCCGAAACTCAGCAACGGGGACTATCCCCGCACGAGGATGCAGGGTGAATCCAGCCAAAACAGGCCAAGAAGCGCCTGGAATGTACAAAGTACCCAATCTAATCGCTGTTACACTGTGGGGAAGGGCGCCATGAAACCAAACACGGTGCTGCCATGCAGAAATTGGAATCTCTTGTGTCCTATAAGGAACATATTCCAAGAGCACGGCTGTGTGAGTGTAAGTGTGAAACACCTGCGTAGCCGCATCCACTGGAGGAAATGTCACCCATGAGTAGAAAATCTCAAACTGGTAAGCTACCTCAGCACTCACCACCAAAATAACTGCCATGCCCTCCAAACCAACGTTATAAGCCTGCAAATGATTGCAGACCGCAATGCGACTATGCTGCGGTATGTCAACGTTAGCCATAGCGACACAGAGAATAAGAGGTACAATGTAAAACAATGTAGCACAACTGGGTAGTAATTCAAAAGGAAACCGTTTTGAAAGATTCAAGCTTGAAAAGACCTATGGGCCCGATTCACAGAATGAACTTAAGACATTTGGTATTCACAGAATGCACTTACTACTATCTGGTATTCACAGAATGCACTTACTACTTTCGGGATTCACAGAATGAATTTACTACTTTCGGGATTCACAGAATGAACTTACTACTTTTCGGGATTCACAGAATGAACTTACTACTTTTCGGGATTCACAGAAGAGACTTACGACTACTAACTTGACGTCCGCCGCCGGGCCGTAATTTCCGCCACCGGGCCGGATAGTACGGCACTTTGGCGGACTTTACCGCACATCTGCGCAAATTCCGATTACGGGCCGTAAGTTACGATTACGGGCCGTATATTACGATCACTGGCCGTAAATTACGATTACGGGCCGTAAATTACGATTGCGGGCCGTTTGTCATGTTAGCCAAGAGGAAACACCTGGCCAAGGTCCACCCATCCCCCAACATGGACCAGCTGACACACAGCAGCCAATCCCAGCCAACAGCTCCATTTTGCCATGGTGTATGCTGCCACTGCCTACCATCCCCCACCACGCTCCAGCTGAAGCTAATTAACACTAATTGACCAGTACCACAAAACACATAAAAGCAGCACACAGTGAAGGAACAGGTTTGGACACAGAGAGACTGTTCCTACAATGCTTCCAGTGACAGTGAACATGGAGCAGAGACGGAAAAAAAAATGTCACTGCAGAGGAGACCACCATGCTAGTGGAATACATTGTAAGGCACCACAATCGCCTACATGGGCTACCACCATATTGCACCAGTGGGGCACAGAAGCAAGAACTATGGCAGCAGATAGCCACTGCTGTCTCAGCCCTGGGGGTGGAGAGGCGAACCATACAGGACATTAAAAAAAAGTGGCAGGACGAAAAGCAGAGGGTCAAGGAAAAATATTCCACGATAGAACTGCGCAGAATCCTCCCTGCTGCATGCCCTGGACCCCGCATCCAGCTCACCCGACAGGAGGAGGATATCCTGACAGCAATACACCCCCACTTGGTCCATGGGCTGTCTGTCAGTGACGTCCGCCACGTGGTACCAGGTAAGTGGAATGAAAAGAAAATGTGCATGAAGAGATTGTCTGTGTTACACTGTTATAGTGATCATGGAAATAGTCCTAAGTGCATATAAAAATATGGTTAGTCAGAGACTCATGTGTCACCCACTACGTAGCACCACAAGTCCCAGAATGCTTTGCATCAGAAAAGGCTAATACCCCCCCACCCAATTAAAAACATGTGCACAGTACTGATGCCATACATACACAACCCAGCTAATTCAATAACTGTACATATTGACAGAAAATGTGCAATGACAAATGGAAATTTAAAAGTAAGTTTAATAAATAAATAAGCTAAAGACAAACATTAGCAGGGAAGCGCCAGTACCAATGTGACATGTGACCAATTCAAGCCTTGCGCAAACACTGATGTGTCGTGTACATATGGTTGTGCACTGTGGTGCAGGGATAGACAGATGTGTGTTGAATCTGATGGTGTGTAGGGGGGGCTTTGCTGAAGTTGTGTCGCAAGAGCTTTGCAACTCCAACAATATCCATGCACTGCCCATACCTAACGTGCTGTGCCACTCCTGACATCTGCCTCAAGCAGGCGTA
The DNA here is from genome assembly GCF_964263255.1 of Lissotriton vulgaris. Classification (NCBI taxonomy): domain Eukaryota; kingdom Metazoa; phylum Chordata; class Amphibia; order Caudata; family Salamandridae; genus Lissotriton; species Lissotriton vulgaris. The sequence goes on along the minus strand of NW_028252607.1, from coordinate 22,738 downwards.
TTGTTGCGTCACAGCAGCCTCTGATAGGTGATACTGTGAAATAATGTAGATCAGTGTATCCCAAACTGTGCTTCGCAGAACCCCAGGGGTCCGTAACACATTTCCATGGGGTCCATAGGCATCATTTTTAAAAGCACAGAAATGTTCTTGTATAATTAGCAGCTTACCAGCAACAATAAACGTGTCAAGATAATGCCAGTGATCAATGTACCTGCTGGAGCATGAGGAGAATGTTGTTCTGTGGCAGCTGAAATGTAACTAATGTAGCACAGAGTATAAATGTGCCTACTGCAAAGAAAGTATAAAATGCATCTTGAAAAGCAGTATTCTATGTACCTAGGATTGTGGTTACTGCTTTTGTCACAGAGATTCATTTGTTACTGTGCTCTTCATGAGTGACAATCATAATCTAGCAGAGGGACTGTTGGACGTGGCCCATCTGGCAGGTCCGCCCCTGAAGTTTTTATGGTATATGTAACCTGGGGATGGTGATTCCCCCTCTGAGTGAGTGTGAGGAGAGAGCGACCTACCCTTCCATAGGAATACATGGGGAATGGATGAGTCCTCTGTAGTTCCCAGTGCGTAGGGTGTGCAGGGTCAAGTCTGGTATGTATGAACTCGTGAGATTGAATGCTGCGCAACGGTATATGAGGTATGAGTGTGTCTAGTGTAGAAGTCCCCCTTTTGGAAGTTGGCATATTTGTGGAATATGTGCCTGGCGTATGATTGGCCGGGGCTGGCTGGTGAGCCTGGCTCCCAGGATCTGGGAGGGTCTGCCCCGGTGGTGAATGGAGTGTTTAGCATACTGATGTGAGGGGAGGAGTGAGCCTGGGTCTGCTTGTGGATTGACTGTCTGGTTTGAGTGTCATGAATGAGGCTGGGTTTTCCCCAGACAATGCTGGCTCCACCCCCTGGGGTGCGGCTGATGTTCCTAGCCTGGCCAGTGTAAAGAATCCCCCCATAACCAGTTCCAGCTGGTTCTCCCCCTGCCTGCCCCTTCAGACCAAGAATGTGTGTATAAAAAGGGTGCTGTGACACTCTGGACTTGTTCTTGTTCTCAACTTGAATCTACCAGGGGCTGCTGCTGCTTGGGCTCAGGGTTGGCTTGCCTCCCTGAGCCCTGCCCTACTCCTGGACTGCTGATGGCCTTTTTCCCTGCCAGGAGCTGCTGTGCTCCCCCTGAGTTCCTGGACTCTTTGCTGGACCTTGCTGTCTCTCTGACCTGTGGTGCTTAAGGACACTGTATCCCCGCTACCTGCACTGGGAGCGCTGGTTCGGACCGGCGAGCGCGTGGGAGCATGTCATCTTGACCTAAGCGCTTGGGGTAGCGCCTTATTCCTCTTTCCCCGGCGGTCCATGCCGCTACTTGCTGATCATACCCCCCTGACAGGTGCCTACCCTGCACAGGGACTCTGCGCTGTGCCCATCGAGTGCCCACCTCGATTTCCGTCCCTTCTACCCGAACCGGTGCCCACCCGGCATTACTCCGAGATCGTCACCGCCGCTACCGGATTCCGCCTGTGAGGCACGGCGCCCGCCTCCCTATCCAGGGCCGCGCTGCCATTGGCGGCCCCGGAGAAAGCAGGCTGCATGCTCATTGGTCCCGGCCGCCGGGACTCCGGCGACGTCATTGCTGGGCCGCACAGGGATTGGCCCGGCCCGGAGGGCTTCCCCAGGCGCCCCCGGCAGTCTATCGATCTTCCCGAGGAAGGAGCGCTGCCATCGACGCACCAAGGAGCCTAGAGGAGAGGAGCTGAGACCCCGTAGAGCCGCCGCCTCTAACAGCCGGTGAGTGCGGATGCTCCCCTGCCCGGGGGAGTGCTGTGGGTCCGCGAGGCCTCCTCCCTGGGTCCCAGAGTCCGGAAGGACTCCCACGATGCTCCGCATTCGGCTCCTCCTTCCTTGAGCCCAGAGAGGCTCCCTCTTGGCCCCCCCTCATCTCCGAGCCCGGCGAGGCTCCCCCTTGGGCCCCCTTTACCTCCGAGCCCGGCGAGGCTCTCCCTTTGGCCCCCTTTACCTCCGAGCCCGGCGAGGCTCCCCCTTGGGCCCCCTTCATCTCTCGAGCCCGGCGAGGCTCCGCCTTGGGCCCCCCTCAACCCCAGAGCCCGAGAGGCTCCACCAGTTGGCACCCTTTGTCCCCAGGGCCGGCGAGGCTCACACGATGTCCCTCAGTTGCCCAGCACTTAGTGGGCAACTGCTACGTTTAGGTTTGCCCCGGGCTCCCTGCCCTGAACATCGAGACTCCTGGGCCCCTTGCCCCAGAAAGGCCCGCTGGCCTGTGGATGGCTATGGACTAAGACTAAAGTGATCCCTACAAGTATTCTATGTGGCACCTCTACGGGTGCTCCTGTATGTTGTGTACCTTGTCCTACTTCCCCCCCCCTGAATACCAGATGTCCCCGGTATGTGATTCCTGACAGTGGTCCCTTGGCCCTGTGCTGTACCTTCTTCCCTGTAGCCCCTGCCCGTGCCCCTGGCACCTTGTACAATGTGTGTTCCTATGTGTACTGCTTAATACAAAGACTATTTTCATATATGTATTTGGTGTGGAGTCCCTTTTGTGGGAGGCCGGGGATGTTGTTGTTGGTGGGTGCGTGCGCAAATGCTTCACATGTCCTCCGAGATAGGCCTGGCTGCCCGCGCCGCGTTACCTAGAGGGCGAGCAGGGGTCGATTTTACATAGGAGTGGTGGTCTCTGACTGGCTGGGGTGCAAGTCCTGGCCGGCCGGGGGTCCCATTTCCTACACTGGTGGCTAGCGGTGGGATCCGGACTTGTGTTTGCGCAGTACCACAACGATAACTGGCCTCCCTACAAAACTCTGTATTGTAAATGGTCGCGAAGAAAGGAGATTATTGTTTTAAGAGTTTACGTAAATGTCCGTTCTGTGAAAGATGTGTTCTGGTTAGGTGGCCCTAGCTAGGGAGGGTAGATCAACTCCCGAGTACAATGTGCTTTCTGGACTCACCGGAAGGGTGGGATCCAGTGGTGGCAGCATAATTATGTTCAATGTATATGGTCCCTGTCCCTTCCCTGGAATAATGGTACCTGCCACATAGGGTCAGGTCAGGTTGATAAAAATGTCTGTGAAAAATGTTAAAGATTGTTAGAAATACCCGTCCTGTGGAAAGTTTTAAGGGTTACTTAAATATCTGTTCTGTAGAAAAAAATGTACATGTATACTGAGAGTTAGGTGTCCCTAGCTTGGGAGGGTAAATCATCTCCCTAGTGTAGTATGGTTTTCTGGATTCACCAGAAGGGTGGGATCCAGTGGTGGTTGCAAAATTGTGTTCAAATATGTATGGTCCTTGTCCCTGCCCTAGAGTAATGGTACCTGTGCCCCGAGGGTCAGGTTGAGGAATCAGGGGCGGTGGAAAACTGTCCTACCAGTCTAGGGAACGGTATGTGCATGAATGTTGAGGTATGCTGAGTAATGGAGTATAAGTTCTCTGGGATGGGGAGCTTGCTGAATCAACGTTAATCTTGTCCTTCCTTATCCCGATGAATGTGTTGGAGGCATCATGTGTTCCGTGCACCGCTGAATGTGTTTGATGCGTCAGGTGTCCCCCCCCCTTTTTTGCCCTGCTAATTGTGTTTGATGCATCATGCGTTTCGTACCCCGCTGAATGTGGTTTAGGCGTCAGGTGTCGCCCTGGCTGAATTTATGTTAAGTTGTATCCCGGACAAGGAAGACCTGCTGGCTCGGCCGCGGCTTGCCTTGGGGAGAGCTGAACCTTGAGACCGGCTGGCGCTGCTGCAGCTCATTTTGTTAAAGTTATGGTAGTTGTATCCCGGACAAGGAAGACCTGCTGGCTCGGCCGCGGCTTGCCTTGGGGAGAGCTGAACCTTGAGACCGGCTAGTACTGCCGCGGCTCGTTTTGTTGAATTCATGTTAGTTGTATCCCAGACAAGGAAGACCTGCTGGCGCGGCCGCGGCTTGCCTTGGGGAGAGCTGAACGCTTAGTTCCCAGGTGGAAGACCAGTGGAGGGAGGAAGTTCCAAGACTGATAGGAAAGTGTGTTCTGAGGGTGTTTCTCCTGGGAGAACGCGGAACCTCAGAAGTAGAGGTAGGGTGGGGCATTCTTGCCCGTGACCTCTGGCAAGCCTGAGGGTGTGGACCCTAGGTGGAAGGAACAGTGGTAGTCGTGGCTACCCTGAGAAAGGGAGTGGAGAAGGGCTATTGTGGGCCCGGGGTTACCACCCCCCACTTCGGATTCGCAGGGACCAGTGGTATCTGGGTGGCCTAGGGCCTGGTCCTAGTCACGGACAACTAAGGCGTGCCAGTGGGGTAGCCTGGTTGGACCTATGTCTTTATTATTTTTTTTATTTTTTTATTTTTCTTAATTTTTAGCCTATGTGTGTCTATCGGTCCAGGTAGGCGTCGAACTGGAGGGTGGCTCGGTAGCGCGGGCCACGTCCATGTTCTATCGCCCTGCAGCAGGGAAGTCCATCACGGTAGTGATTGGTCTGCCCTGCGTTTGGGCTGGGAGGGGCATGTGTTGGACGTGGCCCATCTGGCAGGTCCGCCCCTGAAGTTTTTATGGTATATGTAACCTGGGGATGGTGATTCCCCCTCTGAGTGAGTGTGAGGAGAGAGCGACCTACCCTTCCATAGGAATACATGGGGAATGGATGAGTCCTCTGTAGTTCCCAGTGCGTAGGGTGTGCAGGGTCAAGTCTGGTATGTATGAACTCGTGAGATTGAATGCTGCGCAACGGTATATGAGGTATGAGTGTGTCTAGTGTAGAAGTCCCCCTTTTGGAAGTTGGCATATTTGTGGAATATGTGCCTGGCGTATGATTGGCCGGGGCTGGCTGGTGAGCCTGGCTCCCAGGATCTGGGAGGGTCTGCCCCGGTGGTGAATGGAGTGTTTAGCATACTGATGTGAGGGGAGGAGTGAGCCTGGGTCTGCTTGTGGATTGACTGTCTGGTTTGAGTGTCATGAATGAGGCTGGGTTTTCCCCAGACAATGCTGGCTCCACCCCCTGGGGTGCGGCTGATGTTCCTAGCCTGGCCAGTGTAAAGAATCCCCCCATAACCAGTTCCAGCTGGTTCTCCCCCTGCCTGCGCCTTCAGACCAAGAATGTGTGTATAAAAAGGGTGCTGTGACACTCTGGACTTGTTCTTGTTCTCAACTTGAATCTACCAGGGGCTGCTGCTGCTTGGGCTCAGGGTTGGCTTGCCTCCCTGAGCCCTGCCCTACTCCTGGACTGCTGATGGCCTTTTTCCCTGCCAGGAGCTGCTGTGCTCCCCCTGAGTTCCTGGACTCTTTGCTGGACCTTGCTGTCTCTCTGACCTGTGGTGCTTAAGGACACTGTATCCCCGCTACCTGCACTGGGAGCGCTGGTTCGGACCGGCGAGCGCGTGGGAGCATGTCATCTTGACCTAAGCGCTTGGGGTAGCGCCTTATTCCTCTTTCCCCGGCGGTCCATGCCGCTACTTGCTGATCATACCCCCCTGACAGGTGCCTACCCTGCACAGGGACTCTGCGCTGTGCCCATCGAGTGCCCACCTCGATTTCCGTCCCTTCTACCCGAACCGGTGCCCACCCGGCATTACTCCGAGATCGTCACCGCCGCTGCCGGATTCCGCCTGTGAGGCACGGCGCCCGCCTCCCTATCCAGGGCCGCGCTGCCATTGGCGGCCCCGGAGAAAGCAGGCTGCATGCTCATTGGTCCCGGCCGCCGGGACTCCGGCGACGTCATTGCTGGGCCGCGCAGGGATTGGCCCGGCCCGGAGGGCTTCCACAGGCGCCCCCGGCAGTCTATCGATCTTCCCGAGGAAGGAGCGCTGCCATCGACGCACCAAGGAGCCTAGAGGAGAGGAGCTGAGACCCCGTAGAGCCGCCGCCTCTAACAGCCGGTGAGTGCGGACGCTCCCCTGCCCGGGGGAGTGCTGTGGGTCCGCGAGGCCTCCTCCCTGGGTCCCAGAGTCCGGAAGGACTCCCACGATGCTCCGCATTCGGCTCCTCCTTCCTTGAGCCCAGAGAGGCTCCCTCTTGGCCCCCCCTCATCTCCGAGCCCGGCGAGGCTCCCCCTTGGGCCCCCTTTACCTCCGAGCCCGGCGAGGCTCTCCCTTTGGCCCCCTTTACCTCCGAGCCCGGCGAGGCTCCCCCTTGGGCCCCCTTCATCTCTCGAGCCCGGCGAGGCTCCGCCTTGGGCCCCCCTCAACCCCAGAGCCCGAGAGGCTCCACCAGTTGGCACCCTTTGTCCCCAGGGCCGGCGAGGCTCACACGATGTCCCTCAGTTGCCCAGCACTTAGTGGGCATCTGCTACGTTTAGGTTTGCCCCGGGCTCCCTGCCCTGAACATCGAGACTCCTGGGCCCCTTGCCCCAGAAAGGCCCGCTGGCCTGTGGATGGCTATGGACTAAGACTAAAGTGATCCCTACAAGTATTCTATGTGGCACCTCTACGGGTGCTCCTGTATGTTGTGTACCTTGTCCTACTTCCCCCCCCCCTGAATACCAGATGTCCCCGGTATGTGATTCCTGACAGTGGTCCCTTGGCCCTGTGCTGTACCTTCTTCCCTGTAGCCCCTGCCCGTGCCCCTGGCACCTTGTACAATGTGTGTTCCTATGTGTACTGCTTAATACAAAGACTATTTTCATATATGTATTTGGTGTGGAGTCCCTTTTGTGGGAGGCCGGGGATGTTGTTGTTGGTGGGTGCGTGCGCAAATGCTTCACATGTCCTCCGAGATAGGCCTGGCTGCCCGCGCCGCGTTACCTAGAGGGCGAGCAGGGGTCGATTTTACATAGGAGTGGTGGTCTCTGACTGGCTGGGGTGCAAGAAAGCGCCAGTACCAATGTGACATGTGACCAATTCAAGCCTTGCGCAAACACTGATGTGTCGTGTACATATGGTTGTGCACTGTGGTGCAGGGATAGACAGATGTGTGTTGAATCTGATGGTGTGTAGGGGGGGCTTTGCTGAAGTTGTGTCGCAAGAGCTTTGCAACTCCAACAATATCCATGCACTGCCCATACCTAACGTGCTGTGCCACTCCTGACATCTGCCTCAAGCAGGCGTATTGTTGCGTCACAGCAGCCTCTGATAGGTGATACTGTGAAATAATGTAGATCAGTGTATCCCAAACTGTGCTTCGCAGAACCCCAGGGGTCCGTAACACATTTCCATGGGGTCCATAGGCATCATTTTTAAAAGCACAGAAATGTTCTTGTATAATTAGCAGCTTACCAGCAACAATAAACGTGTCAAGATAATGCCAGTGATCAATGTACCTGCTGGAGCATGAGGAGAATGTTGTTCTGTGGCAGCTGAAATGTAACTAATGTAGCACAGAGTATAAATGTGCCTACTGCAAAGAAAGTATAAAATGCATCTTGAAAAGCAGTATTCTATGTACCTAGGATTGTGGTTACTGCTTTTGTCACAGAGATTCATTTGTTACTGTGCTCTTCATGAGTGACAATCATAATCTAGCAGAGGGACCTATAAACTGTCATCAAAGAGCTGCTTGCAAATTGCATGGTACCAGTTTGTAACTTAAACATCTCCCAGTTATTATTTATCCTGATGCTGCTAAGATGAAATTATTGGGTAGAAAAACATTTTGTATGCTAAAGTCAATGCTAGCCCCTGTGTCATGGTCTGAATACTGAGTTTGTGCTTTTCCAGACCAAGAACTCTTAAAACATTTCATATACACACATTTACATGTACAATTCTATGTCTCATACATTGGTATGAAAGATGCTATAAAACAAATGAAATACATTTGACAGAGGGCCTATTACTTCTATATAAAACACTAAGGGCCAGATGTACGATCGGTTTTCAAAAGCGCAAACGGGTTTGCTAACCCGTTTGCGCATGCAAAAACCTATGGGGCCATGTACATAGCCGATTTAGCAAGTTCAAATTTGTTTGCAACTCTCTAAATAGGTTTAGCAACTTGCGATTTGGAAGCAGCATTCCCTTCCAAATAGCGAGTCTCAAAAACATGTACAAATGTTTGTGGTCGCAAAACAGTCACAATTACCACCTACTTCAAGTAGATGGTAATGCATTTGCTAATGGGAAGGGGTCTCCAGGGGACCCCTTCCCCTTAGCAAAAGCAAGCAAAATAATATTTTAAGGGCAGGCAGTGGTCCCAGGGACCTCTGCCTGCCCTTAGCAAAATGTAAAGACAACTTTACTGTTACTTGATTGATTTTACAAAATGCATTGTAAACAGGCAGCATTTTCTTTTCTAAACTGCTTTATTGAAAAGTTGGCCCCGACATGGTGGCCTGCAGAGCCCAGCAGGCCACCATACCTGGGAGGGCTGGCATTCCCAATGGGCTTGCAAATTGCGAGCGGCTCAATTATATAAATGAACCTCGCAATTAGCGACCCCATTGGGAATCCCAGACAGTGTCAAACACACTGTTGTACATTTCATTTAGTGACTCGCAAATTACCACTTGAAAAGTGTAGCAAATTGCGAGGCGCTACATTAAATAGTCGCACATCTTGACCCAAAATACTTAGTACTTTGAGTATTTGTTTTGTGTACACACGTGTGTATTTTTCTCAAATTACTGTTAAAATGATTGAAATTTAACTCATACTAATTGCATGGGGGTCCTCGGCTTCCAGTGGTAACTCAATGGGGGTCCTCAGGAGTCAAAAGTGTGGGAACCACTGATGTAGATTACACTGACTCACTTGGACGCGGCATATTCCAAAGGAGTGCACACCCTGCCACCTCCAAGCTGACGTAGCGCAGGGCCTCACAACATGACGATTCACCATAGTAGCGTCACGGTGCAAATACTCCTAAATGTGTTGTCTGTTGTACACCACTGTTGTGTCACAGGAGTGATGCAACCACAGTGTAAATCTATTTTCCCCAGGGGCTTGTAAACATGCCACTAAAGTCTCCAAACAGTACATCACCCTGTGCCGGCCTAAATCACAAAGCAGATGGTGAGAGTATCCTCTGATGTGAACATGTCCAACACCTATCCTGTTGTCCAATTTCCAATCTGCCACGCCATTACATCCCCAACACACCACTGCTCCTACCTGCCCAGTCTGCGGCAGTTCCACGCAATACTGTTATCACACAGGAGATATGGGCAAATCCCCGAAACGTTACACAAGCACTTTTCCCATTTGTCTACTTTTCTCTCTTCTCACCCATTGACACATCCAGCCAGAGCACCGACAACTTCAGTAGCAGAGGTCACCGCATCGCATAGGAAGAATCGGCAACGTACCGATGAAGGCATGTCAACCACACTAACTGGTAAGTCAAAGGAGATGGTCAAAAAGCATACATCGTCAGTAGACAACAGAGGGACAAATAGTGCCCAGCTATGTAAGACAACCATTTATGCTACATTTTCTGCATGACAATTGGAGACGTCAATGGACATTCCCCTTTTACATATGACATTTGTGAACAGCGAAATACAAATTATAACATGTCTTGCCTCATCATACCTTTGTAAATGTGGTAGACAACATGTATTACATCAACAGACCCAGAACGGGGAAAGCAATCCTGTAATCGAGGGCCACAACAAGTCAGAAGGGTGTATACACCATATTGTAATAGTGTTTGTAGACATAATCAAGAAGTAGCATTTGCACCGATACGGAAATGAAGACCAAACGGGGAGATAGCAGTCTCTGTAGTATTGACAATGCATACACTGTCCAACTTCAAATCTTTCATACATACTTTGTTCAGCACAGTCCACACAGCTGATCATGTACTGCGTACATTGGATGGATAAATTTCGGACTTCAACAAAACACGATAGTGGACTTTACCTCTGGAGTCGTAGGCATGTCATTGTGCTATAGGTAGCATCAAGGTAGTGGGCCCAATCTAAGTTATATGTGGGATCACACATTACATAATGTATGACACACTACTGCAACAGTGGTGACCATGACTGCTTGTGCCCGTCCTGTGCCAGGAATCCAATGCATCACATGTGGCAGCAGGAATGTAAAGTTGCCAAACAAACTTATCATTCTAGGTACAATGCCGTCCTCCCATAACCCCAGACGCCCACTGACTCCTGCTGTTATGTTATGTTATGTTATGTTATATGCCATTTTTAAAGCGCTCGTACGCCCGTGGGCTTCATGGCGCTGTCGGAAAGAGGAAATAATACATGTTGCTGTGAAGACTACTATAAATAGGCTTGCTCAAACAGCCAGGTCTTCAAGGCATGTCTAAACATGAGCAGATCTTTACTATGTCTGAGTGGCAGAGGTAACGAATTCCAAAGGGTGGCAGCGAGGTGGTGAAAGCAGCTGCCCCCTTGTCGTTTCCTTTTGAATCGAGACACCACCAATAGTGTTTTCTGGGCAGAACGGAGGTGTCGTGTGGGGACATATTTTGTCACTAGGTTTTTAATAAAAGTTGGTCCAAAATTATTTAAGGCTCTGAAGGTTATACAGCAGGTTTTAAAAGCTATTCTCTGGGCCACAGGTAACCAGTGTAGCTCCTTCATGCCTAATTTGATTGAGTGCCTCTTGGGTGTTTTAGTTATGAGTCTGGCTGCTTGGTTCTGGACCAATTGGAGTCTTTTCAAGAGTCCCAATGGTAAGCCTAAGTAAATGCTGTTTGAAAAGTCTAGACGGGACAGCACCAGGGCTATAGTGACTTGAATGAGGGCAGAGTGTGTAAGGAACTGAGCAATTTTTTTTATTTTGCGGAGCTGAAAAAAACTTGCTGACACCACTGCACCTACTTGAGAGTGCAGCGACAGATCTGATCTTAAAGTGACCCCCAAGCTTTTTACTGAGGCGGAGCTAACAGGAGGAGTTCCCATATCGGTGGGCCAAAAATGGGGGCCCCAGCTGGGTTCGCTTTTCCCGGGCAAGAGTAGTTCCGTCTTGCCAGGGTTCAGCTTAAGGTGGTTATCATTCATCCAACCTTGGATATGCCTCATGGTCTTCTGAAATTCAGTCACTGCATCAGGTGTATTGAGAGTGAATACCAATTGTAAGTCATCAGCGTAATTGTACGCTGTGACTTTGAATTTTTTGAGAGAGAATAAAAGGGGACGGAGATACAAATTAAATAGCAGGGGGGAAAGTGACGAGCCCTGCGGGACCCCACAAATGGAGTGATGTCTGGTAGCCGTGAATGTTCCCAGTTGTACTGCTTGGGTTCGGCCATCAATAAAGGATGCGATCCACCTCAGAGCAGAACCCCTAAGGCCGGCCTGTTCGACACGGTTGAGTAAGATGTTATAGTCAACCGTGTCGAACGCGGCCGACAAGTCGAGCAGTATCAGAGCCTGCTGTACGTCTGCGTCTGCATTGGCCCTGAGTGTGTCCTGCACCGCCAAAATCACTGCTACTAGGTTGGACTTCACATCTGCCCAGGGACCACAGACTGATCCGGTGCTGGGCCACGGTAAGTCAAGCTTGCTGAATGCCTATGAACTGTGCCTTTCACCTCCACCATATGTGTTGTACAACACTGTTATCCTGCATCACAATATGCTCACATGGGGCATTTGAACACATGGCCGATCAGACCCTGGTGGCAAATGAGATGCTGACACAAAATGTATGCCAAGTGTGTGCACGATGGACATACAATAGAACAATGTGCCATGAGAAACCTCCACAACACAACAGGCTTGCAAGTCAATGATATGCTAAATCCCTAGGAAAATTAACATGCTCAAATCAATATGAAATTGGCATGGCTGAGGCACACACTGGTGCCAGTTGTGTACCTGTGAGATGGGAGTAGGGGCTGCTGAGGTGATTCTTCATGCAGTTACACCTGCAAAATTATTTTGCTGAAGAGCAACAGGATAATCCAGTGCACGTGCGAAGATTCAAAGCTTCTCACCTCCTCTGCAATGTGGGATCAAATCCAAATGTTGTCTTCTGCTTGCCTCCCTTCTACCATATCCACATGTATTGGTGAGTGTATGAAATATGAGGTTTGGATGTCTGCTGCACACACAAGACACTATCTGTTGTCATGTGAGTAGTACCATGATGTTGGAAATGGAGCATGGGAACAGAGAACACTAAAAGGATGGACATTAGTAATCTGCGTTCTCACATTCAATAATGAGCTGTGTGAGCTCATGGGTAGGGAAGCACATATGGGCAACATCAGGCCCATGACAATTGCACATCTCACACATGAACTCCTTTCTGACTTGTCAACACACAACATTACACCCATGAAAATAGTCAGTCACAATGGTAAGGGTGAAATCAGTAACCTTCTCATACAAGTCCGTCAGTTGATGTGTCATCTTATTGATGTCAGTGCCGCATGGCTGTAAGGTTGCAAATGCTGCTTGTGAGCAGGTGCCCACTTGTTAAGTCAATGAGCTATGCATGCTGCACAGCGTCCTTGATTATCTACAAATGGCTAATGAGAATCTCATTTGTTCTCATAGCTACAATCTGTTGTACGAAAATATGGACATGTATTTCTCATCACAGGTGCTGACAGGATGAGACCACTGCAGCGGACACCATCCCGGGGGATGCATGACATCCTGGCTGCAGCTGTGAAACTGTCACGCACCTGTCCCTCAGGTAAATTGGGCACGAGGAGTGTCAACAGCTTAGATTACAAAGCCATTACATAGATCAAGATCCCCTTCTACATGGAATCAACAGTTGTTGATTACTAAGTGAAATACAGACCAGGAGTGACACATATGCATGTCTGTCATTTGGTGAGGCAGATTGTTGATAATGTTGTTTCTACCCTCTACAGCTATGTCTACAACTACTATGGTGAGACAGGTGCAGCAGGATCGACTAGGAGGGAACACAAAGGGACAGAGAGTTGTGGCTGGAACTGGTGAGTTTGCTAGTATCATGTAGATCTCTGTGTAACACCTCAGGGCTATGGTGTGAGCGGCCATTTGTGGTGGTACCCAAACCAGAGCACATGATCCTCATCTGCTGATGCAAGGTGCAGTAAATACAACCCTGGTGTTGCTGCACATGTAATACCTGGTCAATCACCAATACAGTTGCAACCTCTGCGTTTCAGATGATGCTGTGAAAGAGGCTGACAGACCGACAACCAGTACTGGCAGACGGGAAATCCGAGGGGAGAATCCCCTGATCCTCCAGGCAGCAATGTCGGCTGCAACACATGCCCAAGAGGAGGAGAATCAAGAGCAAGAGGACGTTGCCTTTGAGGAGGATGATGAGTACAATTTGTTAGACTCCGGGGATGACAATACTGACGTCCCCGCCTCACATCTTCTGACAAGCAACGCCCGTCTGCCTCCTCTCAGACTATCAATACCACAGCAAATATCAACACAGACACGGCTACCACACATCCACTCACAGACATCACTCACTCACAGCCCTAACGTCCAGGACCAACATGGTGGTTCCCCTACCCACTCTTCCCTACGCAGTGAATCTCTGCCATTCTCTCCAACATCGTTGGGAAGTACCAGCCCTGTTGTGGACCAGGTATCCCCTGGGAACCCTTCTCCTGCCCACAGACTTCTACCTGCCAGCCTCCCTGTTTTTGGACCTGCTCATCTCATCCCTGGCAGACACCAGCAGAGGGGGCCTGCACATGACTATGGTGGCCAGTGGGAGCAGGACATCTTCCAACAGCAGGCAGATGTGAGGCAGGACATTCGGGCCATAGGGGCTACCCTGTGTGACATTTCTGGGTTCCTGCAGGACATGGCCCAATTCCCTCAGGTGGTGGACAGGGTGGGCCAAGCTTTGGACAGGATGGATAGCACTTGGCAGGAAATGTCTAGAAATACAAGAGACCTGATATCCATCCAAAGGGAAGAGAGTGCAAGACACCATGCCTTGGCCATGAAGATGATGGAGGGCATGGTGAGAGTGGTCCAAAGTCTACCTTCACAGCCAACGCAGGGAGGGGGACAATCATGTCGGCCTGTTGGACAGCACATCCCCACACCTGTAACACAAACTGCACAGCACCACAGCCAAGGTACACAAACACACCCGCACCCTGAACAGTCACTCCCACCACCCCCACTACCTGCCCAACCACCACCAACCGCTGCACAGTCACTCCCACCACCCCCACTACCTGCCCAACCACCACCAACCACTGCACAGTCACTCCCACCACTCCCACTACCTGCCCAACCACCACCAACCGCTGCACAGTCACTCCCACCACCCCCAGTACCTGCCCAACCACCACCAACCGCTGCACAGTCACTCCCACCACCCCCACTACCTGCCCAACCACCACCAACCGCTGCACAGTCACTCCCACCACCCCCACTACCTGCCCAACCACCACCAACCGCTGCACAGTCACTTCAACCACCTCATCAACCAGCCCTTGTCCAGCCACAGACACCTAATGTGCAGACACCATTGGCACCTGCACCTCTTGATCAGCCTGGACAACACCCACAGACACGAAGGCGACAACCTCACCCCTCACCGCGTTCCTCCCCCCCACGATTGCGGCAACGCAAACATGATCGCCATTAAAATGGCTTATTTGTTTTGGGCTCCTTAGGAGTATTTTGACAATAAATATCTACTACTGTAATATTCTGTTGTGTAGTATGTCTCTTCTGACGATGTAGGCATGTGTGTGTGTGTGTGAGACAGGTACAAGTGTAACACATCATGGCAACACGTTGTAGTATGCATAGCATATGACTAACTAAATATGTGTCTATATTTGGCAATAGACATTCAAAATGAAGTCAAACTAGTCAGACAAAGTATAATACTGCAAAGTCATTTATGTAGGAACACAAAGAAACCGTCGGTTTGGAAGGGAGAAAGGAAAACAAATGATGATCTTAATGCAGAAGGAGAAGGGAACTTGGATTTGGGTGGAGCAAAACAAATATAATACGTATGGTAGCGTCATGGGAACCAGTCAATTCACAAGGGGAGAAATAAATCTTCGTCCAAAACAATGTCTCAGTCCAACAGTCAAGTGTCTTTCTGGTCATCATCCAGGAGCACAATGTCTAGCTCCTCAGGGTCGGACACATCCACACGTCTGGCTGATGCAGGAACAGGCACCACACGGGAACGTGACACACGAGGCGTATGGGGGGAACCAGTGTGGGCCAACGGACAGGGGGACACATTGACGGTGGTATGGGAAGGCACTTGGGAGATGAAAGAGGTAATGGCTGTGGTCAGGGACTGGAGTTGGGTGCCGATGTTGTCCATAGATCGGACTAGGTGCGCTTGCATCGAGCGTATCTCCAGACACACCTGTAGCAAGATGCGAGCGGACATGTCTGGTTGACCCTCGACCATCCAACTCAAGTCCGCTGGCACAGCCACAGGAGGAACAGCACCGGCACTGGGGGGGGGGACACAGAAGGGACGTGGTGCCTCAGGTCCGGAGCCGATGGGTTTGGCTTGGCGGCCAAGAGTAGGGAGACCGGTATCAGGGGATTGAGCAGGAGCCCCCGATGGCATGGGGGACTCTAGAGGTACGGTGGGGCAGATGGCAGGCCCAGATGGAATGTTGGCCTTCCCGGGGACACCTCTTTGTGACCCACTGGTGATGTATGTGTGGGTGAGGGGCCATCCCCCAGATCATGGACCGAGGTGTCCGGTCCGTCACCCCCCCCTTCATTGTCCACAGCCTCCACCTGGGACATAGTACCGGTGTAGTGTTCGTCTTTATCCCGGGTGGGTGAAACCCTCTGGCCTGCAGATGTTGATGGCTCCTCCTCCTCCTCCTCCTCCTCCTCCTCCTCCCCTTCATCGCTAGTGGAAAGAGGGTTTAGCCGTCGCCGAACAGATGGTCTAATCCTCCGGACTTCTTCCTGCGGATCTCCTGTCTTATCAACCGTGCCTGCAGAAGTATAAGCAAAATCTTGATGTGGTGGTTGTTCCATGCATGACGCTACACATACATAGAATAGCCTAGGTCCAAATTTGTTTAACTCTGATCACACTGTACAGTTATCAGGGGGCGATTTACAACTTCTGGCGCATCTCCGCTAATCAGCAGAGGTGTGTCTGATGAGTTGTAACGCATCAGCCCACCCGTGCGTCACCCCTGTTGGACCACATGTACTAAGCGGCCCACTGTGGCGCTTGGGTGGGCAGATGTGTGATGCATCCCCGGTGGAAGAGCCGAGCTTTGCTGGAGTGGCGTGGCAATTGCGGAGCCGCCTCCAGCAAGGCTCGGGGGTGCACGATCGCTAACATGCTGCGGCAATCCTAACACCTGCTTCAAGCAGGTGCGTAGATTTGACTTCGCTTGGCCCTAATAGTGACTGAGTGGTATCTTGTACTTTCACTCAGCCACTTTTAGGATGCAATCCTGCACCGTATGCGTCACGTTGTAATAATCCAGCAGCATGGCGCTTTGTGTGCTCCGCCGCAGCGTCACTAAAGTGACCCAATGGCGGTGCAAAGAGGCGCAAGTGCCTTGTTGATCTGCCCATCAGTCCTTATGGACTAAGTATTGGTTGGGAGCACACTGCCTCACAGTCCCAGCACAGTTTGCCCCTTTGCATCCGGGTATATGCTGTGTACAGTACTAACTAACTCCTGATTCATCTGTGTTTGCTGGGAATGCTGCCAAGTTATTCTGAGGTCACAGTAACACTCACAGGAACACAGCAAAGCAAGATGATTTACTTTGCTCTCCATGAAACTGCAGCTCTCTACTGATGAAGCGCTTATTCCAGGAACACGTGTCTAGGGATATACAGCAAAGTCAGCAGCAAATTTTGTGTATCACTCCAGATTATTCCAAAGTCAGTTTGGAATGTGTACTGCATTTACCAGGATGCAAAGGGATAAACCGTGCTGGGACTGTGAGGCAGTGTGCTCCCAACCCCCATTCTGTTCATGCACTTACATTACATGTATGCACACTGTCATATACTGATTTGAGTTTGACATGGACATCTCATGTGTAATATTGTGGCTTGCGCAACTGAATTATCCAAACCTCAACCTTGGCATTGTTGTGATCTGTGTGTCGTGTCACTGCTGCATGTACCAGTTCAACTACAAGTCCACCAGAGGAGAACATGAAGAGTCCAGATATAAATGATATTGGCCATTGATATTGATTTGCAGCTATTTAACGTCTGGACAAGTGTCATCTGCTTTGTAGCATTGTATGGGACAAGACAAATGTGGGTCACACATCCACGTGGGGTCTGGAGTACTCCTCTAGCTATATTGTGTGTCTAGCCTTTTGATGCCCCCACACATCTTCAGACAATCCAGTGCCACATAGTGACTTACTTGACTGACACGGTAGTGCAGTATCACCGCTGAACAGTGGTGGGCAGTTGTGTCAGCTATCTGTGCATGTGAAATGTCATACAGGCCACTGAGGGTGAGACGTCTGTCAGTGGTCACACCTTGCAGACCTATGAGAACTTGTGAGTGATGCAAGGATCTCAATATCTGTCTTGACTCCAAGGCACATGATGATCTGTCTCAATTGTAACACAACGCTACAGGTGCAATGCTAATCACAACATCCAATCCCACATGGCCTGCCATGTGCAGACTGGACCGTCTCTGTACCATCGCTCATCCAATGCACACATCCGTTATTATAGACTTGGTACAATTGTAGTGGTGCTGGCAGAGCAGAATTCAATATGGATGCATGAGTGTGGCTCATTTACCCAGTTGTCATGAGAACATTACAACTCCCAAAGTGCACTCTGGCCTGTATAGTCCATATGCCACAGTGTGCCTATCAAAACTTGGTGACTGCTGCTTGGACATGGAATTGGCTAATGGAGGCATGGGACACACAATGGTACAGCACTGTTTCACTCACATCATACTCCCAGACTCATATTGCATATGATGAACTTACTAGGTCTATGCTGCTCGTGCTCCTCCAGCTGAGCATGGAGGGTTGGCCACGCTGCTCGCAGGACCCTCCTGTACAGTGGTGAGAGGCGAGGACGATGTACATGGTGCTGGGTGGACAGGCCAGCCAGCTCCGTAGCCTTGTGACGGGCCCACCGCTTCAGGTCCTCCCAGCGCTTGCGGCACGTCCTAGCCCTCCTGGTGAACACTCCCACTGCACTGCAGCGCTCGGCGATGTTGGCCCATAGCC
Source organism: Lissotriton vulgaris (assembly GCF_964263255.1). Lineage (NCBI taxonomy): Eukaryota > Metazoa > Chordata > Amphibia > Caudata > Salamandridae > Lissotriton > Lissotriton vulgaris. The sequence continues at coordinate 4,690 of NW_028252607.1, read as the reverse complement.
TGCCCCGGGCTGCAGTGCTCAGCTGTTGCTCAGGGTCCCCATATAGCTGAGGGAATTTCTCCAGCACCCCCTCCACCAAGATGTCCAATTCCCTGTCTGAGAAAGGGGGGGCTCTCTCCTCATATTCCTCAGCCATTATGGGGAAATTGGTAAGATGAGAGCAACAGGATGCCTGTGGATCTGATCAGTGAAAGAGGATGACTCTGAATGACCACAAAATGGCTGCCAAGTACTTCCTGTAAAGTATTTCCTGTCTCCCACTTGATGTATCACCTTGCCTGAATGCAATGATGTGGTCTAGTTTATTTTCGTAATTTACGGACCGATTTCGTAGTTTCCGGTTCCGGAGCGTCGTATACGCGCACGCGCACTACGATACGCAACCGGAAACTACGATTTGGCGCCGTAACTTGCGAAAATGACCCGGAACACATTATTTCATACAGGAAATGTTATACAGGTAGTAGGAGACAGGAAAAACATCACAGGAAGTATTTTGCTGCCATTTTTTATTCATCCTGGGCCATCCACAATCAGTAAACAAATCCACTGCCATCCTGTTGTTCTGATGTAGGGGAAAGTGGAAGGACAATGCAGGTGTTATGCATAATTATGTAGCAAAAGGGGGAACAGTTCATTTCATGTCATTTATGCACTGACAGGGGGTAGGGGGCTGACAACATCCATCTGACTTTCCTATTCTCATACTTTGCATTATGGGACATGTAGTTCATATTGAGTACTCAGTATCAGAGTTGAATGACGTGTCATGTAACATTGGTGTGGAGAAGTGTGGATATGTCAGATACATATGGGGGCCGCTGTGTGCCCCAATTACGCCACAGTAGCGTAAGTTTATTGGCGCAGCAGCGCTACGCCAACTCCCTGCAGTGGGGTATCTTCAACGTGACGCATCTGTGAAATGTGTCATATTGTATGGCCCTGCACCGCAGTTGGGCGTTCCTGCACAGAGGGGGGGTGCACAGGTGGGGCGGCCTTCCAGCACACATACGCCACCAAACAGTGGGAGCGTGAAAAGTACAAAATTACACTCTGTCATTTTCGTAGCCATGCTGCGTCCCAACCCTGCACCTGCTTGTAGGAGACCTGAGAATTGATGCTGCATGTTGGGCATCGGCTCGCCGCTTGCCTTGCTGGAGCTGCGTTGCGCTTGCGACCCAACTCCAGTGGTGCTTCACCTTTATGACAGCATAGGCTTCACACTTCTGTCTATACTTGGTCCACAGCGCACAGCTTTGTACATGCGGCACAGCCATGATGGCGCAAGGGATGTCTGCTGTGAGGCACAATTACTTGGCCATCCCTGCTGATATGCAGAGATGCAACTCTTATTGTAAATCTGACCCATGGTGCATGATTCTAACATGACATCATCACTCACATTCTGGGCCCATCATTTGTGGGGGAGTCAATTCTCTAGTGGTCTTAGGCCTGAGTATGCAACCTTTTGTGATTTGGTGACCCATCCTTATGAGGTCCAGGTATGTCTCTCAGGACAAGTATTGTTTGTCATCAGCGTGAATAGTTTGTTTAAGGGATGTCCACTACGCTGATCGCTGACATGGGCACGTGACCTGAGGCACAATCCACCTTTTGACTTCTGTCAGCAGCTGTGATTTGCATGCAGTTAGTGTGGTTTGGAAAGTCGTCTCAGGGTGGGATTTATGGACACTGTTGTGTCTGTCCACATTTCATCATTGACAACAGACAGCAAACCACATGTTGTCCGTGGCACTACAGGTTGCTCATGCAAAATATGTGGCAACTAGCAGATCACGGACTTGCATGCCCTGACGTCGGTCATGTGCAATAGCCCGGTCTCCCACATTCAGAGCTAGTCGAGAGTCGAGAGGCATGTGTAAGCCATGCATTAGAGCAATGTTGTGCAAAACACAACAGGCTAGTATAATCTTGCACACAACTACTGGGGAGTACAGAAGCACACCCCCTGTACGGTCGAGACATCTGAATCGCGACTTCAACAGACCAAAAGTGCGCTCGATGATGGCTCGAGTACGTATGTGTGCCCTATTGTACCTACGCTGAGGTACAGTGTTAGCACGCCTGTAAGGGGTGAGGAGATGTGGAGAGAGTGCATACCCAGCGTCACCTGAGGAGGGAAGAATGGGAAGTTGTTAACATTTCACTCTTTGACTTTGACAGGACATGATCTATACATTCATACATGCAGTGTCTGTTGGGCCATGTTTCTTATTGTACAATCGTTACTATTGGGGGGCATTCATATATTTACTTGACGCATATCACCCATTTTCAGTGCTTGGTACTTACCCAGTAGCCACATGTTACCAAATTCTCCAGCAGCCATACGCCAAGCAAGAGGTGACATGCGGAATATGAAGCTGTCATGTGTACTGCCTGGGAACGCTGCATGCACATTGATGAACCTTCCACTGGCATCACAGACTGCTTGAACATTGATGGAATACCATCTGTGTCTGTTGCAGAAGATGTGTGCAATGTGGCGGGGTGGCTGAAGGGCCACATGGGTGCAATCTATTGCACCCAGAACACGTGGAAATTGTGCAAGGAGATAAAAATCTCTTGCTGCCTTTTGTCTCATGTCCAGTGTATATGGCATTTTGATGTAGTTGGGGGCTCTCTCAGTGATGCATCTCAGTACCTGATGCAGGCACCGCGATAGGCTCGCCTGGGAAATGCCCACATGGTCACTAGTGACCCTTTGGAAGGAGCCAGTAGCAAAGAAGTGGAGGGCAGAAAGGATCTTGAGGTATGCTGGTATAGCATGTGAGCAGCAGGTCACAGAGTCAAGTTCCTGCTCCCACTCACATACCATTTCCAGGATTACTTTAGGTGGGAAACGGTACCTGGCCCTTACATCCTGGCTGGACATTCCAAATAGGTTGATCCTCTGCCTGTAGATCCTCTGTGCTCTCCTCCTCCTCCTCCTCAAGTAGTTTTGCCGCATGGCAAGGGGTAGTGCTACAAACACGTTCAGTGACATCCTGAAAAGGGTTTTTTGTGTCTGCTCAGCATTCATACATGCTGCAGGGCTGGGATTGGCTGCTGTGTGTCAGCTGATCCATGTTGGGGGATGGGTGGACCTTGGCCAGGTGTTTCCTCTTGACTAACATGACAAACAGTCTGAAATCGCAATTTACGGCCCCTAATCGCAATTTACGGCCCGTAATCGTACTTTACGGCCCGTAATCGCATTTTACGGCCCGTAATCGCATTTTACGCAAGTGTGCGGTAAAGTCCGCCAAAGTGCCGTACTATCCGGCCCGGTGGTGGAAATTACGGCCCGGCGGCGGACGTAAAGTTAGTAGTCGTAAGTCTCTTCTGTGAATCCCGAAAAGTAGTAAGTTCATTCTGTGAATCCCGAAAAGTAGTAAGTTCATTCTGTGAATCCCGTAAGTAGTAAATTCATTCTGTGAATCCCGAAAGTAGTAAGTGCATTCTGTGAATACCAGATAGTAGTAAGTGCATTCTGTGAATACCAAATGTCTTAAGTTCATTCTGTGAATCGGGCCCTATGTAACTATAGGTAGGTTCATCCGACACCACTGTTAACCGGAAACAATAGCGAAGAGGCTAAGGACTGATATAAGTACTACTCAAGCGTCATGAAATAAGACCACTATCGTTGGGCGCCATGTTGCAGAGATTCTGCTCCTACACAGAACTGTGCACAGAGACTTGGGACCTCAGTGAATTAGGGTGTGCCAAAATTCACCTTAGCACCCAAAATCCCCTACCAGACTAGCATCAGTGTCACATTGGCTCTTCTAAAATACCAATGATTAGACAACCCAGAACATGCGACTTAGGTTACCTCAGGCAATGTGGAAAACATTCGTCATACTATCATACCAGTGCAAAACAGGGAGTAAAAAGAGACACAAGCAAATTTGAAATATTTATTTCTAACACCGTGTTCTCATGTGCAGGATCTTAGCTAATACAAGCAGACATATTATTAGAAACAAGATTGTCAGCATAGTTACTATTCCATAAAATACAAAGGGAGAAAGCATGTTATAATGCTAAATGGAAACAGGTTTAAAATATACCTATATTTCACCCTCCCTTGCTAGTAGGTTATTTTATATCTACAGAAGGTCTCTTGGGATTACATAGGTGGCCCCATACCTCTGGTATTAGCAGAAATGGATCACATCAAATTCTGCACAAGCTCTCAGCATACAAATGTTCTCCAAGTGTGTGTAATCATGCCTACGCAGTGCATTATTAAAATGCGCGAATCTCAGAGGTGGCCACAGCTGCATATGTGTTATGTCTAGAACGTGCGCTGATCAGTCCGAACAACAACCACTGTGTTGAAATAACCTTAAAGGCCTCGGCACCCACTGTTCAAACTAAGCTTACCAAGCAAGGCTACTATTATAGAAAAACATGTTATTCTCGTGTGATGCAAAACACTCTGCTAAACTCTAAACATTTAATAAAGTGTGTGCTGTGTGCAAAAGGGCAGCAGAAAGGAAAAATGGTGTTTAAACTTCTAATAAGCTCATGTCAACTTAACACTGTGTGAATGCAAGGCTCAGCCCCACAACAGTTCTCTGTTAGGGGTAAGAGGCTTCTAATGTCAATCTCCCCCCAAGAGACCCCTGACACCCAGCGGTGATACATCTGCCTCAACTGTGAGGTCTTAGTGGGGAAGGAA
>NW_028252606.1:0-83007 GCF_964263255.1 Lissotriton vulgaris | reverse complement strand
TTTACTTCTGATGTCCCCGGGCCTGACCGACTATGGATCTTGAGCAACTGGGCCAATTACCCCTTCAGCACTTGACTCTCAGGAATAGCGTGGTCCGTCTAATGCTCCCTTAGGGAGTGTCCAAGGCTCTTTTTGGGGTATGTGGATATAGGATGGTGAACACTATTCAACAGATGTGCAACAGCAGCCATAAAATGATTGTCCATCCAAATACTTTCTTTTTTACCGCTAACTGCACAAAGCAAATATGACATTCACAAACAACTACACATTCCCCCTGAGGTCAGGACCATTGGTCGAAGTATGCAGGATCTGAGGGGCACAATGTGCCCATACTTTTTTAATTTAGGAAGAACTGTTCCCCTAATTTTGATGAAAAGAGAAACTTACCGGAGCAGTTAATACTGAGGGCTGACATGCTACAGCTGCAGTGTAGAGTATGGAGTTTCCTGTGCTATGAAACAGGAGGGGGGAGGGGGCGCAGACAGTTTAACAAGCCGACTTGCCCGGGTGCCTGCTTCCCTGAAAGAAATGTACATATGCACAACTGGTCAATATGTACATGTAAAAGGTGCTTGGAAGCCGGTATTGGCTTTAGTTGGGGCAATCACTTGATGCTTCCTGATCACATAGAATAATTCTTTTTGAATGGTAGCGCAAACCTATGAAGTGTGTGGATTTGATGGACACTTATTTTCTTTTAATGCACTACACACAGCCTGAGTATTACTAAAATATATATTTTGGAAGTACTTTTTTATCTTAAACATTTTGACATATTTTTTTACAGCCTATCTTATACTGTGTGTAATGTAAGTTTACAATAATGACATATATACACAGTGCTTTCTGTCACACACTGGTGTCTTGTTGCACTAAGCATACACAAGTCACTATTCTCCACTGCACCAACCAGGATTACATTCTGTGGTTCTCTGATTACACACTGAGGCCTGTAGTGCATTAACTAATAGAGGTTTCATAATGTAGAGTAGTGCATTTCCCACTAATGAACTTAACTTGCATTTATTTGTCATTTAAGCTGTTATTTTTTATGTAGTTACTTGAATGTGAAAGACCAAAATAAATTACAGAATGGTTTTTTTTTTTAGCCATGTCTTTGGCTTCACCAAATTTCTCACTCACCCCGCCAGCATTGCGCACAGCAAGACAGTTCCCATTCTTATTTTTATACACTTCGACCACAGGTCAGGTCTATATTGTTTGTTTACGCGTTTCCCCGGGTCTCACTCTCTCTTTGCTCCTAGCGATAGTGGTTATTCCCCATGAACTGAAGCATCCTCCATGGTAAGCCTCTCTAGTAGCTAAGGCCTGACTATGATTGCGGTCAGTTGGTTGGACCCCCTACTGCTATTGTGGTGGTCAAAAGACTGCCTGACAGGCATGTGGTGGTCCGACCACCACATTTTGATGTGACCGCCAGGTTGTGGGTACCGCGGCAGTGCCATGCTGCTGCTAATGTAAATGGCCACAGCACATGCCGCCGCCATGCAGCACCACCAGCAGGTCCATGCAATGTGTGCCATGTACCTAGTGGGGTCACCAACTCCTCTGTACACATGTGCTCAAGCCCGATCGGTGCAGCAATGCACAAGGCTCACTTCACAGCGGCCCTCCTCAGGTATACGAGGGCCACTGAATTTGTCCTGCACATGGGCAATGACCCGCTCAGTGCCGCAATCATTTATTCACACATCTGAAAGGGAGTCCACATGACAAACAGGGCTCCCAATTGGACCTCGCTCCCTCCACTGCTCTCTTCTTCTTCAGAGGGCACACTGGGTTTGTCAAGCAGACAGATGATGGTGCACCCTCTGCACCAGGGCAGATGATCTTGGATTCCCTGGATAATTCCCCCTCACCCAGCAGGGGGACTAACAAGACTTGGACCCAGTCCTGGTCACAGGCAGAAGTCTTGCAGAGCTTACCCTGCTTGCACAGCCCGTCTGGCTACTGGGCAGTTGAACATTTTTGGGATCTGCAGTTCCACTCATTATAGTCCATTTTCAGACACCAAATGGGATTTAGAGTCTGAGTCTTTGACGTTTAAGTTGGGATTCTGCATGCTTTTGAAGTGCCCACTCCTCTGCCCTCTCTTCCTCTTGAAAGCAGCCTGTCACAGCAGGAGAGACTCCAAATCTGATAGCCCCACAACACAGGCCATGAGACTGACTAGAGTTCACACCTGGATGTTAGATACAGTGATATGTCTCATCCCTGCTCTATGTGATTCCCTTATCAGCCCCCTCTTCTTCCCCAGATGTGCCCTGGCCCCTTCCCTTTCACCTCTCTTTGAATCGAGGAGTATTCTTTGAAGTGGACTGGAGAAGCCTCACCAGTGTGTCCCAACCAGCTACCAGGAATACAACAATACACAAATCTGTCTGCGGGGATATCCTCTACCCTCTCTCTTATGTTTCACAATGCAGGCCTAGGTCATCCAAAAGGGAATGCAGGGTCCTCCATGCATTGTACCATTTACAGGCACACTTACACCCAGTACATATATACAGTATACACACACTGCACAGCACGGTATCCACCATGTACTGTACCACTCATAGGCACACATACACCCAGCACATATATTTAACATGTACGTATTGCACAACACTACGTCCTTCATGTATTGCACCTCTCATAGGCACACATACATCCCATGAAAAACACACCAGGAGAGACAAGGGACTAAAACTTCTCTGGCTCCCTTATTAACAATGTAAACTCGCACAACAGAGAAGCACTACAAGACACGCTCTCTTCTGTTCAATGTCAGGCAACAGACTGAGACTATAGATCCTATGGTAGTCCATAAAGGGACAGTAAATGAAATATATACTCTTACATAAGACAAAACAAGGGAAGACAACACATGTCTTAATACTGCCCTCACACACTTTGCAGTGTCATGCTTCATCATTGGGCCTCATCATACACCCAGGTGCAGACCAACACACTGGATGGAGCGCAATCTTTTTTTGGATGAAGGTAAGTGGTGAGGGTAGAGAAAGAAAGAAAAAGATGTGATAGTGCACATACAACACGTACAGCAACGTGACACAACAGAAAGGAAGAAAAGGAAGGGAGGTCTATTCCACTCCGTAGCGGGACCAAAAATGTGCAATACTAGAATATAAAACAACCTAGGGGTCCACATTAATATTTTTATTCTTACAAAAGGGGGTGGGGTCGCACACTACTAACACACCGACAGTGTCACCCCTAAGGACTCTGGTCAATGTAGTAAAGTGTTTGCGATGCATCATCTTTCGATCTTCTGCTATCTTCGCTGTCTTCGCCATCCCTGGACACGTGTTTCGGGGTATCACCCCTCGTCAGCAGGGATAGGCAGTGTTCTGGGGTTGCCGATGGCTGCCAGAAGATCGAAAGATGATGCATCGCGAACACTTTACTACATTGACCAGAGTCCTTAGGGGCGACACCGCCGGTGTGTGAGTAGTGTGCGACCCCACCCCCATTTGTAACTTTAAAGCTCCCGTGAGCAGTGGGCTGACGAGCCTGGGATCCCGCACCTACGCGCCTGAGTGGTACTATACCCCCTCAGATATTGGCAGCCATCGGCAACCCCAGTACCCGGCCTATCCCTGCTGACGAGGGGTGATACCCCGAAACACGTGTCCAGGGATGTGAGTAGTGTGCGACCCCTCCCCCGTTTGTAATGTTTTTATTCTGTCTGTAGATCCCTGGAAGGGTTAAAATATATATGTCGGGGTATAAAGGGAAAGCAACGACCCCTATAGCCCCACTGCAATTACCAACATGTTTCGGCCAATACTAAGGCCCCACATGGGTGGCGCTGGCTTTCATTAGGGTGTTAGAGCTGCATATTTGCGGTTGTGACCTTTGGTAATGATAAAGTGTGGGCATCAGTTCGATGAGGATCCTGAGTGGATTGAGCGCATGGTTGTGGTGGTTTCTGTCACAGTGATGGAGGGGTCATAGTGATTTCTATGTGTTCATCTTGTCAAGTTGGAGGATTGCATGGGTGTATAGGTCCAGTTGGGCTGCAAAGTTGTTAAGCCAGGCTAACTGTCTGACCCTACCCACACCACATACTTGTATCTTGAGCTGACACTGCCTTCCAAGTGATTATGGACCTTATTAATATATTCCTCCAGTCTTGCACTGTTTCCACTTCCTGGAAGCATACAACAACTGCCCCACTACAAAGAAAACCTTCCTTAGACAATCTGGTCATAGCCAACTACAGTCAAATCTTGCTGTTACCTTTCCCGACAAAAATTGTGGAAAAAGATATCAATTTAAGGCTCATCCATTGCCTAAAAACAAATCATCTCCTGAATCCCTCCCAATACAGTTTTTGGTCTCTAGACCACACCGAGTCCACCCTTCTAGCTGTTGCTGAACTTCTACGTGCCACTCGTCATCAAAGCAATTACTAATGAGGAAATTGAGGAATTAATATCAGCCCCTAAATCAGGTTTAGTGCTTGACCTTATTCCTTCTAGTGTGTGGCACTTCAAATCTGTGCACCTACACCAGGCCTTAATAGCCATTAGAAAAAGCCCCTGCAGGAGTTTGCCATTCCTTTGATATGGGAGCGGGAATGAGTACTTCCCCTATTGAAGAAGCCTTCCACTGACACTGCCAATTACAGGCTTATACTTCTGGTGCATTCTCAAAGATCAGTTAACAAACAACCACTGGAGTTTATGGCTAAGAATAATATCTTAAACACCGCTCAGTCAGGTTTCCTCTCTGCATACGGTACAAAGACTGCTTTGCTCTCTATTTTGGATGTTCTGCAAAGGTTGGCAGACCAGGGCCGCTCTTCAGTCCTGGTTCTGCTAAATTTGTCAGATGCTTTCGACGCAGTCTCACATGGTCATCTTCTACTTGGATATTGAGCAAGGCTGGCATCCAGATCCAGACGTTAAACTATCATTATATTTATCGGATAGACACCAATCAGTGTCATTGGCACAGTTTTAGATCTGAGTTCAAGCAGCGACGAAAAGGGATTCCACAGGATTTGTCTCTCAGTCCAACAATTTTTAATCTCAATACTAGACTTTTGTCCTACTTGAGGCAGTCATTTAGACTAAGATTCTTGAACTGTGCGGACAATACTGATATATCGATCTCATCGGACCACAATTTAATAATTACTTTGGAAGCCGCCAATAGCTGTCAACAGTCCATGATTGCGGTGGCAAGCTGGCTTACTGGCAACAAATTTGAAATTAAACTCAGACAAGAAAGAGGTGTTGGTAGCATCTGGAACGTAAATATGGCCCTAGATTACCACCTGGCCTTTAGTCACTTGAATTGGTAGAAGCCCCAGTACCTTCTGCCTCGGTCCATATCTTGAAATTCATTTTGACTCCAAAACATCTATGACAAGTCAAGTAAGCCAGCTGTCAGCTTCATGCTGAATTGTCTTGAGATTAATTCTACCATATTGTCGGTTCAGGTGATGCTAATGAGCCACCTCCGTTAATGCAACTCCTAAAACTTAAGGGGCAGATTTACAAGCCCCTTGAGCCACTTTTGCGTCACATTTAACATGGGAAAAGTGACACAAAAGTGGCTCAAGGGGCTTGTAAATCTGCCCCTAGGTCTTTGCCAAAGCCTGATTAGATGATAGCGAGGAATGCTAAATATCACAGCCACACGTGCCCTCAAAGATCTCTAGTCGAGTCATTCACTGATGCAGTGAATGATCGACACTGGTTAGCAGTCGAAATGAGGACTCTTTTCAAGGTTATCAGCCTGATTCTTTTAGCTTTTCACAAACTGGGACCAGTTTGTTTCCAACATAAGTTTGAACATTCTTGTCCCACTCCTGAGTTAAGATGGCCCTCTAGCAAACTATGTCCAGTTGGCTTGCTTTCTTGGTAATGGGAGCTGATACACTGAACAGCTTGTCCTTCCACTTAAGATCTGAAACTTAGATATTGACCTTCAGTAAGGCACCAAACATCTGACTGCACACACTCTACCAGTGTGAAACAGGTCAGTTAAACCCACGTGCTTCATGTTTTCTCCCTTGGGGCTTTAGTGCCAAGATGCCTGTTACTTATCTGAGTGCTCTATAAATGGTGATTACCTTACATTACATTACATCAAGGAGGCACTGCCACCCTAATACTCTTAGACCTCTCTGCGGCATTCAATACTATGTCTCATGCTATACTCATTAACCATCGTCAAGAGCTAGACATCTGCAATTCTGCTTTAACCCCTTCGATGCTCATGACGAGCTCAGCTTGTCATGAGGTACACCTCTCGTACACTCATGACGAGCTGGGCTCGTCATGAACAATGGGAATCTATTTTGGTCAGCGCACAGGGTAAATCTGCACCGCACCGATGGTGTTAAATGATTTCTCTTTTTTCTCACATGCTCTTCCTGTACAGTGAGAATGAATCCTTTTGTGTTATTTTTCTATTTTCTCCCCTGTAGGGTGAATCACAGGGATATTCTCCCAGTTCTACCTTTTTAAAAATATATTGTCTCCTTCTAGGCTCCATTACTCGCTCCTTCTACCTCACCATACGCTCTTATGCAGATGACAGTCAGACTGTCCGATCACCCTGGCCACTCATCTGGCCAACTTCAAAAGTTCATGTCCACTGTCACGAGGAGGATGGTCTTATGTTGCCTTGAGCGCCGACGAGACAAGATGGAGGTGTTACCATTGAGAAACCTCTCTATACATGGAGGTGTTATATTGGTTCCAAATAAGGAATGTGTTAGTATGCGAAATAGAGAAAATATAATGTGGAGCCACAAATATCCCTATGGTATTTGATGGTGAAGTTGAGCCGTTGCTTTAATATTTCCTTTTGTCCATTACTATTTTTTTTTGGATCAAATGTATTTTATTGAGTTCCACAAAGCAATACCATACATACAGTAAATGAAATGAACAAAGCTGCAGCACCCGCCCCGAGGCATCGCATTACTGAACCGTCCAGCTGTTAAGCGAGGGGTTGCCAGGTGTCCATGTATGCTCGTAGGGTGGTAGACAAACCTCGCTCTGTCCCTATTTTGACAAAGAAATGTATATAAAGATATATATAAAAAATATATAACTATACAAACAAGGCGCAAATAATTTGCCTGTTTGCTGTATAATATGAGAACAATGGGTACCCGGTGGGGATTTCAATGAGGGTTATTATGAGAAAAAAACTTATGTGTTACTGATGGAGTAAGGTGTCCTGGACTGGCTTAAATATATTTTTATGTTTAAGCCCAAAACACCCTTAAACACTAACCCATCTTAACCCTATAAATATACCCTGTACCCCAATACCCAAACCTATCCCTAAACCCTAAAATTACCCCTCTACCCCAAAACCCAAACCTAGCCCTGAACCCTATAAATACCCCTGTACCTCAAAACCCAAACCTACCCCTGAACCCTAGAAAATACCCCTGTACCCCAAAACCCAAACCTAGACCTGAACCCTAAAAATACCACTGTACCCCAAAACCCAAACCTACCCCTGAACAATAAAATGCCCCTGTACCCCAAAACTCAAACCTAGCCCTGAACCCTTAAAATACCCCTGTACCCCAAAACCCAAACCTACCCCTGAACCCTAAAAATACCCATGTACCCCAAAATCCAAACCTAGCCCTGAACCCTAAAAATACCTCTGTACCCTAAACCCAAACCTACCCCTGAACCCTAAAATACCCTTGTATCCCAATACCCAAACCTAGCCCTGAATCCTAAAAATACCCCTGTACCCCAAAACCCAAACCTAGCCCTGAACCCTTAAAATACCCCTGTACCCCAAAACTCAAACCAACCCCTGAACCCTAAAAATACCCCTATACCCCAAAACCCAAACCTAGCCCTGAACCCTGAAAATACCCCTGTACCCCAAAACCCATACCTATCCCTAAACCCTAAATCTACCCCTGTACCCCATAACCCAAAACTATATCTGAACCCTTAAAATACCCAATCACCCCAAAACATATACCTCAGTACCCCAAAACATATACCTTTATATCCATACTTACCTTATCCAAACATTAAAAAAAAACATGCTTTTACCATTCATGCATTTACAACGAATTTCGTTATAAATGTATGCGTGGTAAAAGCATATAAAATGTAATGCCATGCGTTATAATGGCATTGTGGAGTCATGGTACTTTCGTAATGAAAGTATGCAGAGTGATGGTATGGGGAAAGAAAGTTGCGGAATAATGGGTGTTTACCCTCCCCCGGTAAGTACATTGGTGGCACGGCGGCCCACATCTCCAGCAACATACTCATATTTTTTCACCACCCATTTGAAAAATGCACAGGTCTCTCTCATTGGTGGCCAGCACGACATACACTTTTAGACACACCTCCCGCCACAAGTTCTAGAATTGCGAACTTTAGAGCTGGAGAGCTACGTTCGAATCTCGGCATCAGCTCAACATCCTGTGATTCCAGGCAAATCGCTTTGTCTCCCTGTGCCTACCACAAATGAATGTGTTCTTCTGTAATGTAAATTGTGCTCATGCCATGTTGTCGAGTTCGCGCTATATAATATTGCAAGGAAAAATAAAGTAGGGAAACTCAAGTTCACACACTACTGAACGCGCACTCTTAAGTGCATCAGCAGTGCACTGTGAATCGGAGCGTTTCACAGGCCTGTCACAGATAAGAAATGCTATCAAAACGAAATCCTACAAAACAAAATACTACTGGCCGGCAGCAATTCATACCCGGACAACGTCGGGACGGGCTGCTAGTACTAATATAATAAAGAGAGAGCCCAAACCTTTGAGGCGGGTAATCTCAGGAACCAAAGCACCAATCACAACACCCAATACAGCGTTGGAAAGGGAGGTCGCAGCAGAAGGACATAGGCTATGCAGACGCCCACCATATACATTTAAAAGGTAAAAGAACCCTGCCAGCAAAGTAGTCCCTTGTGGGCGTGTCTGAGTTGTGCTGTGGGCGTGTGCGGGAGGCGTGACAAACGCTGGGGGCGTGTGGTACGTTCCGCCCTTCATGCCATGTCTAATATCGTGTGCTACTCCCACCCTATTCCCTTTAAATACCCCTACACCCCATAATCATAACCCACTCTTACTCCTTAAAATGCCCCAACACCCTTAAACACTAACCCATCTTAACCCTATAAATATACCCCCATACCCCAAAACCCAAACCTATCCCTAAACCCTAAATACCCCTGTACCCCAAAACCCAAACCTAGCCCTGAACCCTTAAAATACCGCTGTACCCTAAAACCCAAACCTACCCCTGAACCCTAAAAATACCCAATATCTATGCCTAAATCCTAAAACTACCCCTGCACTCCACAACCCAAAACTATATCTGAACCCTTAAAATACCCAAACACCCCAAAACATATACCCAGTACCCCAAAACATATACCCCTACACCCATACTTACCAAACATTAAAAAAAACATGCTTTTACCATTCATGCATTTACAACGAATTTCGTTGTAAATGTATGCGTTGTAAAAGCATATAAAATGTAATGCCATGCATTATTATGGCATTGCGGAGTCATGGTACTTTCGTAATGAAAGTGTGCGGAGTGATGGTATGCGCAAAGAAAGTTGCGGAATAATGGGTGTTTACCCTCCCCGGTAAGTACATTGGTGGCACGGCGGCCCACATCTCCAGCAACATACTCATATTTTTTCACCAGCCATTTGAAAAATGCACAGGTCGCTCTATTGATGGCCAGCACCAACATACACTTTTAGACACACCTCCCGCCACAAGTTCTAGAATTGCGAACTTTAGAGCTGGGGAGCTACGTTTGAATCTCGGCATCAGCTCAACATCTTGTGATTCCAGGCAAATCGCTTTGTCTCCCCGTGCCTACAACAAATGAATGTGTTCTTCTGTAATGTAAATTGTGCTCATGCCATGTTGTCAAGTTTGCGCTATAGAATATTGCAAGGAAAAATAAAGTAGGGATATTCGAGTTCACACACTACTGAACGCGCACTCTTAAGTGCATCAGCAGTGCACTGTGAATTGGAGCATTTCACAGGCCTGTCACAGATAAGAAATGCTATCAAAACGAAATCCTACAAAACAATATACTACTGGCCGGCAGCAATTCATACCCGGACAACGTCGGGGCGGGCTGCTATTACAGTATACACACACTGCACAGCACTGTATCCATCATGTACTGTACCACTCATAGGCACACATACACCCAGCAGGTATTTTTAACATGTACGTATTGCACAGCACTACGTCCTTCATGTATTGCACCTCTCATAGGCACACATACATCACATGAAAGACACACCAGGAGAGACAAGGTACTAAAACTTCTCTGGCTCCCTTTTTAACAAAGTAAACTCACACAACAGAGAAGCACTACAAGACACGCTCTCATCTGTTCAATGTCAGGCAACAGACTGAGACTATAGATCCTATGGTAGTCCATAAAGGGACAGTAAATGAAATATGTACTCTTACATAAGACAAAACAAGGGAAGACAACACATGTCCTAATACTGCCCTCACACACTTTGCAGTGTCATGCTTCATCATTGGGCCTCTTCATACACCCAGGTGCAGACCAACACACTGGATGGAGCGCAATCTTTTTTTTTATGAAGGTTAGTGGTGAGGGTAGAGAAAGAAAGAAAAAGATGTGATAGTGCACATACAACACGTACAACAACGTGACACAACAGAAAAGAATAAAAGCAAGGGAGGTCTATTCCCCTCTGTAGCAGGACCAAAAATGTGCAGTACTAGAATATAAAACAACCTAGGGGTCCACATTAATATTTTTATTCTGTCTGTAGATCCCTGGAAGGGTTAAAATATATATGTTGGGGTATAAAGGGAAAGCAATGACCCCTATTGCCCCACTGCAATTACCAACATGTTTCTGCCAATACTAAGCCCCCACATGGGTGGCGCAGGCTTTCATCAGGGTGTTAGAGCGGCATATTTGCGGTTGTGACCTTTGGTAATTATAAAGTGTGGGCATCAGTTCGATGAGGATCCTGAGTGGATTGAGCGCATGGTTGTGGTGGTTTCTGTCACAGTGATGGCGGGGTCATAGTGATTTCTATGTGTTCATCTTGTCAAGTTGGAGGATTGCATGGGTGTATAGGTCCAGTTGGGCTGCAAAGTTGTTAAGCCAAGCTAACTGTCTGACCCTACCCACACCATATACTTGTTTCTTGAGCTGACACTGCCTTCCAAGTGATTATGGACCATATTTATATATTCCTCAGTCTTGCACTGTTTCCACTCCCTGGAAGCATACAACAACTGCCCCACTACAAAAGGAACCTTCCTTAGACAATCTGGTCATAGGCAACTACAGTCAAATCTTGTTACCTTTCCCGACAAAAATTGTGGAAAAAGATATCAATTTAAGGCTCATCCATTGCCTAAAAACAAATCATCTCCTGGATCCCTCTTAATCCAGTTTTTGGTCCACCCTTCTAGATGTTGCTGAACTTTTACGTGCCACTCTTCATCAAAGCAATTATTAATGAGGAATTTGAGGAATTAATATCAGCCCCTAAATCAGGTTTACTGCTTGACCTTATTCCTTCTAGTGGGTGGCACTTCAAATCTGTGCACCTACACCAGGCCTTAATAGCCATTAGAAAAAGTCCCTGCCGGAGTTTACTATTCCTTTGACATGGAAGCAGGAACTAGTACTTCCCCTATTGAAGAAGACTTCCACTGACACTGCCAATTACAGGCTTATACTTATGGTACATCCTGAAAGATCAGTTAACAAACAACCACTGGAGTTTATGGCTAAGAATAATATCTTAAACACAGCTCAGTCAGGTTTCCTCTCTGCAAACAGTACAAAGACTGCTTTGCTCTCTGTTTTGGATGTTCTGCAAAGGTTGGCAGACCAGGGCCGCTCTTCAGTCCTGGTTCTGCTAAATTTGTCGGAAGCTTTCGACACAGTCTCACATGGTCATCTTCTACTTGGATATTGAGCAATGCTGACATCCAGGTCCAGACGTTAAACTATCATTATATTTATCAGATAGACACCAAGCAGTGTCATTGGCACAATTCAGATCTGAGTTGAAGCAGCAACGACAAGGGATTCCACAGGATTTGTCTCTCAGTCCAACAGTTTTTAATCTCGATACTAGACTTCTGGCCTACTTGAGGCAATCATTCAGACTGAGATTCTTGAACTGTGCGGACAATACTGAAATATCGATCTCATAGGACCACAATTTAATAATTACTTTGGAAGCAGCCAATAACTTTCAACAGTGCATGATTGCTGTGGCAAGCTGGCTTACTGGCAACATTTTGAAATTAAACTCAGACAAGACTGAGCTGTTGGTAGTATCTGGATGTAAATCTGTCCCTAGATTACCACGTGACCTTTGGCCACTTGAATTGGTAGAAGACCCAGAACCTTCTGCCTCGGTCCATATCTTGAAATTCATTTTGACTCCAAAACATCTATGTCAAGTTAAGTAAGCCAGCTGTCAGTTACATGCTGCATTTTCTGGATAAAGATTCTACCATATTTACCAGCAAAGACAAGTCCCTTGCTGGTTCAGATGATGATAATGAGCCACTTCTGGTCATGCAACTCCTTTAACCTAGGGCTTTCCCAAAGCCTTATTAGTTGATAGTGAAGCATGCTAAATATCACAGCCAAACTTGCCCTCAAAGATCTCTAATCACCTCATTCACTGATGAAGTGAAGAATCTACATTGGTTAGCGGTCGAAATTAGGACTCTTTTCAAGGTTATAAGCCTGATTTTTTTCACTAACCAGGACCAGTTTACCTAAACATAACTTTGAACAATATTGTCCCACTCATGAGTTAAGATCGCCGTCTGCGAGTGTCCCTCAAGTCAAGTGAACTATGTCCATTTGGCATGCTTTCTTGGTAATGGGAACTAATACACGGAACACCTCCTTGTCCTTCCACTTAAGATTTGCATAGAATGCAAATTATCATACCGCACTGATATCAAAACTTAATGATGTGTTTTGTCCATTTACGTACCTTAAGAAACATTCTCTCTTTTCCCACGAGGACTACTAGCAAAACTGTAGTCCAGGTCCTAATCGTCCCTTGCCTGGACTATGACAATGTCCTCAATCATGCTGTGTCTCAAATATTTGTTCTCCAGCTTGAAGTCATCCAGAACACAGCTGTCCGGCTTCTTCTAAACATCCCTCATTGTCATCCGATTACGACTCTTCTCAGAAATCTCAACTGGCTGCCAGGAACAAAACACACAGGGGCAGATTTAGTAAGGTTTTGGGCTGGAGTTGCAACATTTTGTTCCACAGCCCCAATGCTAAATTGTTTTTGGAATTTACTGAGCCACGCAAAGCCATTGTGCATGGCTGCATATATATTTAAATGATCTTGCTTCCCACAAAATCATGACGATCAGGGAAGATATAGTCACATACTTACCCCTCTCTACCACACAGCATAAACTTCACTAAGAAAAACCTATGTGCCAATTGCTTCCACTGAAGCACCATTACTGGAAAAGACACCTACGACAACCCCTGCTTACCCCCTCAGGAGCTTGGCAGTGCAGTCAGGCTTATCCCAGAGGCAATGTTGAAAGCATTTGTGCAACACACACACACACACACCTCAGTTACACAATAAATACACCACAACAGAGACTCCACATAAGAATATATAAAAATATCTCATACATTGTATTTAACACAGAGATCTTGATCACATAAATCATAAATCACTTTGCTAACTAGGCAATTGTCATAACATCACAGTTAAGGTAATAAAGTAAATTCTGATCGGTTGCACACATCATGAAAATGCACTACACCATCACTGTACATATTACGTTAATCTTGAAATTATACTTGTTTTCCTGTCATTGTAAGGTAAAAAGAACATAAATTAGATCATTAGGGCATGAAAATGGAGCAGTTAGAAAGCAACACATATGAATCACCATATGAGGGTATCTATGTCATCACAGGTCATCCTAATTCACCCAAAATGCATTTATCGCACAGATATAGTGCACCTGCACTTCTGTTATGAGTGACGTAGTTAATAAAACCCACAACGTAGGGCACAGGAGCATCTGCGCTCTGATTAGAAGTTACACTGTAATTACTGTAAGACAAAACACTCAAAGAGCCTTTCTGAAAGCGGCAAGTGTCTAAGTGGGGGGTCTTCGTCGAGGCTCCACCCCGCAGTGTCCCCACACAGAACAAGTCCCCCCAAGTATGTGTACATATGGGAGGGAGGCACACACTGGAGAATCAAACGTGAGGGTCCATTTGGACTCTTCCACAATGTGGTCAGCAAAGGCAGCTTCGCTCAGAGCAGCTGCTGACCAACGCAGCTTCCTTGGCCAAACAATCAGGCCCCACTGAGCCCTGAACCTGGAACTGGGCGCTGGTGTGGGAAGGTGGGTTTTGTACGACCAGAGCAGTCCAGCCCTCGCAGGAATCCGGATGTGGCTCCTACAAGGTAGGAGCATTGTTCTTCTGACCCTCAGGGATGTGTCTCCTCATTGGTACTGCAGCTTCCCTGAGGCCAGGCCACCCACTGGGGGGGGGGGGGGGGGGGCTCTTGACATGCAGTGTGTCCCTGTCAATCCATGGCAGTGAGAGGGTGCCACAACTCGGCACCTCTCCTGATGTTGCTGTTCTCTATGCACTCTGCACTGTTCCAACGGGTCGCATGTCCTGGTTTCCCTGTTTGGGGGGGGGCGTGCACTGAAGAAGACACACGCTGCCTTCTACAGCAGAAATAACACGATACGCATCCCCAGGTCTTCCCTGAGTGCCACGACCTGCACAAGATGCAGCAACTTCTGCCACTCTTTACACCCTAAGTGAAGCTCCACATATGCTCCATGTGAGAAGTTGGCCCGATATGCAACGTTCGCTATTCTAGCGACCGCTATGTATCGTTCCAACGACCCTTATGGTGTTTGGTTGTAAGTCAACCTATAGACCAGCTATCCTAGTAGCGTGGATACGAGCAGTCTAAGGCTAAAGACTCGAGAGGGCGCGTTAAGCCAGCTGTTTACCACACATGTACCCCTTGAACACCCAGTGAAAGGACACCACACAAGTGTTATGAAAATAAACAGTATATTTATTAAGAATCACAACAGCCCTGTACTCTTTATGAGGACAGGGTACTAAGCACAAACCAAATCTCTTTAGTAAATACTTCAAGTGCACAGTTTAAAACAAGTGTCCGGGGACACGGAAAGGTTAAGGCAAGTCGGAAGCGAGGGACTCGGGACCCTAGAGTAAGGAGGCTATGCAGGCACTGAAATGCCGAGTTACCTAGCCACGAGGGCTGCGGCTGCAAGTCTTACAGGCGTCGGGGTCTTCGCTGACGAGCCAGGAGCCGGAAGAAAAGGAGTTGCTGGCCGGCGACCAGTGATGAATAGTTCGTAGAGATCCAAGCCTGGATCGGAGATTGATGAAACCTGAAAGCAGAGGGGACCAAGTTCGTACTACTAGCCAGTAGTCAGAGGGTACCAGGAAGGCACCGGTTGGCCGTCACCTCGACCAGGTGAGTGGGCGACGCTAGGCTCTGCAGTCTCTCGGACCAGGAGGCGTTGTCGGCGACCACGGTGGAGGTGCGAGCTGTCCCACGACGGATGTCGCTGTCGGCGTCTTGAGTGGACCAGGAGGGTCCGGGGTGCTTCTCGAAAAGATGGAAGCAAGGGCCAGTCTGGAGCAACCAGACCGGCAGTATTGATTCTCGGATGTCGTCACAGAAGGACACGAGCCAGCGGCTAGTGACCAGACAACGTGCTGAGCAGCGAGCAGAAGGGCCCCACGCAGATCGTGGAGATGCTGGGAGACTGCACTTCGGTGCTGGAGCGGCTCAGGGTCGGGGCTTCTCGGACCCCAGAGCACTCACCAGAGAGTTACCTCGATGGTCGTGCTGGTTTTTAAGAACGTGCAGGTTCTGATGATGGCCGGTCCCTCGAGGTCTCGTCGCACCCACAGATCACAGCTGAGCTGATGACGTGGGTAGAGGTCAGAGGTGCCAGGGAAGCCGGTTCTCGTCGAGCTGGGCCGTCGGATTCCTTGAGGAAGGACTTACAGCAAACCGCAGAGTTCTTAGATGGTGCCCGCTGATGCAGGGTGACTACTCCTTAGCCACAAGGGAGAAATCTTGAGAAGAGTCTTGAAGGTCCTTTCGTAGAAAGTAGTTCTTGATTCAAAGATGATCTAATTTTAACAGGGGGCCCGCTCCCATCTTTATACTAAAAAAGGGGGCTGACCCGGTGACTAGGTCCTGCCTATGGGTGGGACTAGGTGGGGGGTGGTTACACCCCTCAGCCATGCCGGACTTCCCCAGGCCAGGGGCTGGTGTGCCCCTGGAACTGGTTCAGACCGGCCTATGCGTAGTGAGCACCGGGGTGCCACTCAGCAGTCACCTTCCTGTAAAGCCCTGCCTACCCAGGATACACAAAACCATGTCTGGGACGGTGCTAGCACCGCCCCTGACAGGAAACCCTTTGTCCAGGCTCCCCTCGCTGGAAGGACTCCCAGCTGCAGGGGGTCAGACTCGTGTCTGTGGTGGCAGCATCCATTTTGTGGAGCTGAGGCTTCAGTTAACT
Source organism: Lissotriton vulgaris (assembly GCF_964263255.1). Lineage (NCBI taxonomy): Eukaryota > Metazoa > Chordata > Amphibia > Caudata > Salamandridae > Lissotriton > Lissotriton vulgaris. The sequence continues at coordinate 66,383 of NW_028252606.1, read as the reverse complement.
TTAACCGGGGTTCACAGTTACGTACATGTCGTGTCCCTCTAGAAGGGCGGAATGCTAACCTCGTCGCCAGAGTCGGTGAGAGGGCAGCATCCCGATTCGTATGACACCTTACTCGACATGTCTTGATAACGCGACACCGAAGTTACTGATATGGTACGCGTTATCATGGAACAGCCATTGGGTCTTGATTCCGCAAGCTGCAACCGGGCTCGGCTCGGGCCAGAGCTTAGTTCACACGAGCCCATGCACTCTGCCTTCAGGATTGTCAAGGCCTGCCATAGGAGTGACTGATAGGGACTCGGGTGTCCATTGTATGGTTAGATATAGAGCTACTACATCTAAAGCAAAGGGTGATTACACGACTTCGCCCCAGCTGTCATGCAGCCAGTTGTGTCAAATTTAGGAGGCCAGCCAGGGGTGGCATAATACATGCTGCAGCCCCGGGCGGCCCTGGGTACACCTATGCCCTGAGTTACAGGGTCTGATAAGGTGGCCCAGTACCAATTGGAAATGTACCTAGGGTACATGGAATCCATTTTAAAGAGAGAGCAGTAGGCCTGGGGTCCTGATTGGCAGGATCCCAGGTCGACTACGTCCAAAACCAGCTAAAACACAGGGCAAAAAGTTGGGGGCAACCATAGTCAGGATGTACCTTCCTACACAACCCCCCCCCAAACGAAAGGAGATAAGGCTATCCTTGTCCAGGTAAGCCTCTATTACCTAAGTGGCCATATAAGGAAGGACCAGCTCTGGCTTGGTTTCCCCCTGTGTCATGGTCCACTAGGCAACCCCTCACCCTAAGGGTATCTGAGGGTCTCCACCATAGGGAATCTCTGTCTCTGGTGTGTCTTGGGAAAGAAGAAGGCTGATGCTGGGATGGAGTACCGAAGTGAGGCTCCTCTACCTTTGGGCTCGACTTCCTCCAATCACCATTCATCATGCGTGCTTTTCTTTCTTTAGCTGAGATGCACTGAGCTCTCAGGGTCAGCCTCTGGCTACCTAAAGCTGGAGGCTGAGTCCCTCTGTTTGGCTTACTGGAGGGACAGGTCAGGTCTGGGGTTTTTAGGCCCCATGTTTGGCTGTGCCCAACAGTGTCCAGCTGTGGGAGTTCCCTAACTACTTTTAAGGGGGATCCCTCAGGAGTCTGTTCTATTTTCACTTGGCTAGGTTTACCAGCTTCAGTGATCCTAATCTGTTGATTAAGGGATTCTTTTGGACAGGGGGCCCTTTTGGGTCCGCCGCTGGCCTCCCCGTCCTCTTCAGCCCTGGGCTGACTGAGGCAGGGTAGAGAGGTGCAGTTTACCTGCTCCAGACTGGGTCCCACCTGGGAAGGGTCCACTGCCATCAGGGGTTCTGCCAGGCTAGGCCTGACTACCTCTGGAGCAGTTCCTTCAACAGGGGTAGAGACAGTTCCCTGAGGAGGCTGGCTCTCACCTAGTGTCTGGGAGGGGGAAGACTCTTCTTCCTCCTCAATGCTCTCTGTTTGAGTGGAGTGATCCATTGTTTCAGGCTTCACAACCTCACTATCTGTCTGAGTAGAGGCTGAGACCATTTCAACCCTGCCAACCTTTTCAGGAGGGCACTCAGTTTGTGTTTGGGCTGTGACTGTCACAGCCCTCCTATCCTGTTCTGAAAAGTCTGTCTGAGCCTGGGCAGTGGCTACCACTGCCCTTCCAACCTTTTCAGGGAGGAATGATGCTTGGACTGGGGCTGTAGCTATTACTGCCCCACTAACCTGTCTGGATAGGCCTATCATTCTGGAATGAGCTTCTTGCTCCACCTCAGCCCATGCTGAGAGTTCCAGGTCATTCCCCAGTAAGCAATCTACAGGTAGGTTATCTGTCACTGCCACTCTCATGGGCCCTGTGACATTACCCCAGCTGAGCTTGACTACTGCCATGGGATGCCTTCTCTTCATTCCATGAATGTCCGTCACCTGATAAGTAAAACCAGGGGTCAGTTGAGCAGAGGGGACCAGATGGTCACTCACCATGGTGAGGCTGGCCCCTGTGTCTCTGAATGCCTCAACTTTCTGACCATTCACTAAAACTTCTTGTCTATACTTGCCCAAAATGTGGGGCCCAGTAGTGAAGTTGGCAAACCCCATGCCAGTCTCACAGACAAGAGTGTGGTCAGGGAACCTGGCTAAGCCATGGTCCTCCTGATTTCCCAAAGTAATGCCCACCACATTCTTGGGGGCACTCCCACCACCTGGGGGATTACCACTAGTGGTAACAGGAGGTCTAGGAGTATTACTTGGGGGTATGTTTTCCTTATTGCTATTTTTAGGGCATTTGGCATCACTTTTGTAATGGCCCACCTGTTTACAGGTATGGCAATAAGGTTTCTTCTGTTCGGAAGGAGTGTTCTGGGACCCACCACCCTTGTTGGAGTTTTGGGGCCCTTGGGAAGTCTTCTCTGTGGATTTATCCCCACCCTTCTCTTGAGGCTTGGTCGATTCCTTTTTCTGGTCACCACCCTGGTTTTTAGGCCTAACCCTGCTTCTGACCCATTTGTCTGCCCTCTTACCCAATTCCTGTGGAGAGGTCAGATCAGAGTCTACCAGGTGCTGATGTAATAACTGGTTCTGACAATTATTTAAGATTTGCTCCCTCATAATTAGATTATACAATCCTTTAAAATCAGTAACCTTACTACCCAGTAGCCAGCCTTCAAAAGCCTTAGTGGCACAATCGACAAAATCAGACCAATCTTGAGACTGCGTTTTCGGGGTATCCCTGAACAGCACCCTGTACTGCTCAGTGGTTAGGCCGAACCCTTCAACGAGTGTATTCTTCAAGACTTGGTAATTGTTAGCATCCTCCACCCTTGTGGTGAGGAGCTTGTCTCTTCCTTTTCCTTCAAAGGAGAGCCACAAGATAGCTGCCCACTGACTCTGGGGAACGCCTTGCACAGTGCAGGCCCTCTCCAAAGCAGTAATCCATTTGTGGATGTCGTCCCCTTGTTTAAAGGGGGGCACTATCTTACCAAGGTGTTTCGTATCGAAACTCTTTTCCCTATTACTGGGTACATTGCTGCCACCAGTGGGGACTGCCCCACTTAACTGTTGCTCTCTAGCGAAAGCAAGCTTTTCCTTGGCCAGGGCAAGTTCTTCCCTTTCGATCCGCAGATTAGCTGCCCTTTCCTTCGCTTCGTACACTCTCCTCTGAGGGGACGTCATCCCTCTTTGAGAAGAGTTGTGAGAGCCGTTGGTATGAAGGGATCTGCCAGAGCCTCTTGATAGAGATCTGGCTCGTCCATTCCCCACGTTAAGCTGACCTGATAGTGGGCCCAGGGGTCCCCCAGTACCGCTATCATGTTTGCTTAAGTTGGACCTGCTTAGTCTGACGACCTCTACCTGTCCCTTATCTGCCTCGTCCCCTGAGAGATCCTCATCCTCATCCTCCTCCACATCCTCGTTCTCGGTTGCGAGGTGAATGAGGTCAGGATCGTCCCGGGTTCCCTCGAGGGGAGGCATTTCTCCTTCTGGATTAGAAGGGCTAAGAAGCTTCTCAGCCTTTCTGGCATCATAAGTCTCTAAGAGACCAATCAGAAAGGAGGTGGTGGGGTTAGCCCCTTGCTTAATTTTCCTAGAGGTACATACTTGTCGTAACTCATGGAAGTTAAGCGCAGTATATCTTGACGGGATGACCTGTGGAGGGTCAACTGACACCAGGGGAGACTCGATGTTTCCTCCTGTGACCGACATACTGCTTCTAGTGTGGTGTAAGTGATGCACCTACCTACACTATGTGTTACCTACTTTTTCCCTTGCTAAGAGTTGTAGCCAAGGTGTGCTAAGCCTTGAGGAGCTACAACAGCTGGTTCAGTAGAACTCAGAGTATTCTAAGCTTTAGTTATATGTACTAACAGTACTTGTGCGATCTTTCAACAAGATATTCTTAGGATACGTGTGGTAAAACAACAGCAAGCTCAAATCCCAACCGCTGCTCACCAATGTGAGAAGTTGGCCCGATATGCAACGTTCGCTATTCTAGCGACCGCTATGTATCGTTCCAACGACCCTTATGGTGTTTGGTTGTAAGTCAACCTATAGACCAGCTATCCTAGTAGCGTGGATACGAGCAGTCTAAGGCTAAAGACTCGAGAGGGCGCGTTAAGCCAGCTGTTTACCACACATGTACCCCTTGAACACCCAGTGAAAGGACACCACACAAGTGTTATGAAAATAAACAGTATATTTATTAAGAATCACAACAGCCCTGTACTCTTTATGAGGACAGGGTACTAAGCACAAACCAAATCTCTTTAGTAAATACTTCAAGTGCACAGTTTAAAACAAGTGTCCGGGGACACGGAAAGGTTAAGGCAAGTCGGAAGCGAGGGACTCGGGACCCTAGAGTAAGGAGGCTATGCAGGCACTGAAATGCCGAGTTACCTAGCCACGAGGGCTGCGGCTGCAAGTCTTACAGGCGTCGGGGTCTTCGCTGACGAGCCAGGAGCCGGAAGAAAAGGAGTTGCTGGCCGGCGACCAGTGATGAATAGTTCGTAGAGATCCAAGCCTGGATCGGAGATTGATGAAACCTGAAAGCAGAGGGGACCAAGTTCGTACTACTAGCCAGTAGTCAGAGGGTACCAGGAAGGCACCGGTTGGCCGTCACCTCGACCAGGTGAGTGGGCGACGCTAGGCTCTGCAGTCTCTCGGACCAGGAGGCGTTGTCGGCGACCACGGTGGAGGTGCGAGCTGTCCCACGACGGATGTCGCTGTCGGCGTCTTGAGTGGACCAGGAGGGTCCGGGGTGCTTCTCGAAAAGATGGAAGCAAGGGCCAGTCTGGAGCAACCAGACCGGCAGTATTGATTCTCGGATGTCGTCACAGAAGGACACGAGCCAGCGGCTAGTGACCAGACAACGTGCTGAGCAGCGAGCAGAAGGGCCCCACGCAGATCGTGGAGATGCTGGGAGACTGCACTTCGGTGCTGGAGCGGCTCAGGGTCGGGGCTTCTCGGACCCCAGAGCACTCACCAGAGAGTTACCTCGATGGTCGTGCTGGTTTTTAAGAACGTGCAGGTTCTGATGATGGCCGGTCCCTCGAGGTCTCGTCGCACCCACAGATCACAGCTGAGCTGATGACGTGGGTAGAGGTCAGAGGTGCCAGGGAAGCCGGTTCTCGTCGAGCTGGGCCGTCGGATTCCTTGAGGAAGGACTTACAGCAAACCGCAGAGTTCTTAGATGGTGCCCGCTGATGCAGGGTGACTACTCCTTAGCCACAAGGGAGAAATCTTGAGAAGAGTCTTGAAGGTCCTTTCGTAGAAAGTAGTTCTTGATTCAAAGATGATCTAATTTTAACAGGGGGCCCGCTCCCATCTTTATACTAAAAAAGGGGGCTGACCCGGTGACTAGGTCCTGCCTATGGGTGGGACTAGGTGGGGGGTGGTTACACCCCTCAGCCATGCCGGACTTCCCCAGGCCAGGGGCTGGTGTGCCCCTGGAACTGGTTCAGACCGGCCTATGCGTAGTGAGCACCGGGGTGCCACTCAGCAGTCACCTTCCTGTAAAGCCCTGCCTACCCAGGATACACAAAACCATGTCTGGGACGGTGCTAGCACCGCCCCTGACAGGAAACCCTTTGTCCAGGCTCCCCTCGCTGGAAGGACTCCCAGCTGCAGGGGGTCAGACTCGTGTCTGTGGTGGCAGCATCCATTTTGTGGAGCTGAGGCTTCAGTTAACTTTAACCGGGGTTCACAGTTACGTACATGTCGTGTCCCTCTAGAAGGGCGGAATGCTAACCTCGTCGCCAGAGTCGGTGAGAGGGCAGCATCCCGATTCGTATGACACCTTACTCGACATGTCTTGATAACGCGACACCGAAGTTACTGATATGGTACGCGTTATCATGGAACAGCCATTGGGTCTTGATTCCGCAAGCTGCAACCGGGCTCGGCTCGGGCCAGAGCTTAGTTCACACGAGCCCATGCACTCTGCCTTCAGGATTGTCAAGGCCTGCCATAGGAGTGACTGATAGGGACTCGGGTGTCCATTGTATGGTTAGATATAGAGCTACTACATCTAAAGCAAAGGGTGATTACACGACTTCGCCCCAGCTGTCATGCAGCCAGTTGTGTCAAATTTAGGAGGCCAGCCAGGGGTGGCATAATACATGCTGCAGCCCCGGGCGGCCCTGGGTACACCTATGCCCTGAGTTACAGGGTCTGATAAGGTGGCCCAGTACCAATTGGAAATGTACCTAGGGTACATGGAATCCATTTTAAAGAGAGAGCAGTAGGCCTGGGGTCCTGATTGGCAGGATCCCAGGTCGACTACGTCCAAAACCAGCTAAAACACAGGGCAAAAAGTTGGGGGCAACCATAGTCAGGATGTACCTTCCTACACTCCATATCACCAGAAGCAAACAGCCTTTGTAGCAGGACACAGAGCCAGTTAGCCTGCACTGGACAAGTTGACCATTCAGTGCTCCCCACTCACTGAACAAGTAATCCATAAAGCGCTCACCATGCCATAATTTTTGACAACCACAGGGCAGGCCAACAAGCCCTGGGAGATCACTTAGGGCACCAAGCAGGAATAGATTCAGCAGGCCAGCTTATAGAGTCCTTGTTGCAGCCCATCAGGCCACAAGTCAGCAAAACAGACAAGGGAGTTCAATGCCAGTCCCACTTGGCAGGATAACAGTGTCTTCTGGCAAGGTGCAGTCTGTAGATTCAGCAGGGTCTGGTTACAATTCCCACGCAGTGTCTAAAATCATGGGGTCAGAGCCCCTGTACTTATACTCCAAATGTCTTTGTTCTGAAGGTAACATCAAAAAACGTTAGAATGGGGGAGGAGCTTCGCGGGCAACCAAGATGGCCGCGTAAGCTCGGAGCTCCGCGGACCCTCCGACCCTCCGCAATAATCCTGTTCGAAATCCTGTTCCGCGTTGGTGGATTCTATTAGCTGACGGGTCACTGACGCGGGATCTGCCTTCCGCCTTTGAATCGGTGATTCCTACACTGAGCTACGTCGAGTGGGACTCTGTGCCAAGGATGCGCCATTGTCTCCTCGGTCTCCGCCACTCCGCACGACTAGAATGCGTAGTGCTCGGTGGTGATCCCTAAGGGCGAAGTGCCTGTGACTGCGGTGTCTACTACCATCGGCCTGACCTGAACATCTGGCTTTAACCACTGCTCTTGGTACATTTGGCTTGGACTCGTGTGGTGTGCCCCTTTGTTCTCATCGGACCCAACATGGCGGGCAAAGGCGACCCCGACAAGACGTCGAACAAAGGCGTTCGTGGCAAATCCCAAACTCAACAGAACAGAATTGAGAGATATGTTCAGCCGCGCACTTCACCTGCAGCGGGGGCCTCCACTAAAGACCTTCCTTCATCGGGCTCGCCCGATGGATCCGAGCCCACCCTCAGTGACACTATGGGGGCCATCTCGGGCATACGGTCCGAACTGCAGAAACAGTATGAGGTCTTAACCCACAAGGTGGACACTTTGGCAGTGGATCTCACCCTTATCAGAGCCGACCTGGGTAAAACTAATGACCGGGTGAAGTCGTTGGACATCAAAACCTCAAGCCTCACCACCGACGTCTCGGACCTACAAACTGAGGTCCGGACTTTGCGACTAACTTCCGAACATTTCTCCAGGAGAACATTACCAGGCTCCTCAACTTCCGAGACCGGGACGCTATCTTGCAAGCATCTAGAAGGCAGGGACCGCTCCAGTTTCAGAACTCTGAAGTGCATTTCTATCCTGACTTTACCAGGGCGGTTCAGAGGCAGCGCCAGAGCTATGCGGGAGTGAAACGGCGATTGAGGGACATGGGCCTAAAGTATTCGATGATGTTCCCTGCCAAGCTTCGGATTGAACACGATGGTCATGCCCTGTTCTTTGACTTCCCGGAAAACGTTAGCGAATGGCTGGACACTCTGCCGCAGCGCAGGGAAGACCACGACGAACACAATGGGGGCGCGACTGGTGGATCTGATCAGTGAGACTTGGCTCTACTACAAGAACTGTGGCGGTTGGTGGTCCTGCAATATGTGACTATTGTTACTTTACTGAGCTGACTTTGCAGATCTCCTGTTGTTTCAAGGAGGGTGGCGGGAGGTGTCCGTGGGGATTCCTCACTCCTTTAGGGGCTTCTCGTAGACTAGTTAATGGGGCGACAGGCACACTGCTGGTTGGGGGGGCTTTTTAGTCTGATGCAGGGGTGCAGGGTGGGGGGTGGGTTTGGACAAGTTCATTTGTTTGTTTATTCTTTCTTTCTTTCTTCTCTTAGGCAATGGGTTGTGTATATTGTTGCATTTTTCTGGCTGCTAAGGATTGTTGGGGCTGGATGGGGCGGGCGGCACAATGATGGGGGGTAAGAAATTAAAAGTAATCAGTTGGAATGTTAATGGGCTGGGTGACCGTTTCAAGAGAGGGGTTGTGCTTCAACTGCTTAAGCGCCACATGCCTGATGTCGTACTTCTACAGGAAACGCACTTGTTTGGTAACTCATGCAAAGCGCTCAATCTTAGAGGTTACAAGATGGTGGCCCACTCGGGGTTCTCTTCAGGCTCTCGGGGGGCGGGCGTCCTTGTCCGTACGTCCCTTCCGTTTGAGATTGACGTCACTACGATTGATGATAGAGGGCGCTACGTCGCGGTGGCTGGACGATGGGAAGGGCGTGCCCTCACTCTACTCTCGGTTTACGTCCCCCCAGGCCTACAGGCCAGTACTTTTCGAGACCTTGGTGGCGCCATTTTAACTCTGCCTGATGGCTTGTTGATTGTGGGGGGTGACTTCAACTCAGTCTGCTCTGGCTCCCTGGACCTACATCCGCCTAGAGATCTCCGTAGCTCCCAACTGTGGTTGCCCTCGTTCCTAGAATCCATGGGCTTAGTGGACAGTTGGCGGCTCCTGCACCCCACGCTTTGCCAGTTCTCCTTCCTTTCCGGTGCACATGGCAGTCTCTCCCGTATAGACTACGTTCTCACCTTAGCAGCGCACGCGTCTGCCGTGTCTGAGGCCCGATTGCTGGCGCGGGGCATTTCCGACCATTCTCCACTATGGGTCCCCTTCGACTTTGACGTAATCCTGTTGGACCGACCGGCGGCGGTTAATCCCTGGTATTTCCGCAACCCTAAAACTCGCGCTCTTCTAGCCAAGGCCATCGACCTTTATTTCTCTGAAAATGAAGGCTCGGTTAGGTCGGCCGGGACCCTATGGGAGGCATTTAAGACTGTCTTGAGGGGCGAGGCTTTCGCTCTGATAGCGGAGGCCCGTAGGGTCAGAGATGCTGACCTACTTCGCATCGAGGAAGAGGTTCTGCACCTTGATTCCCAGTTGGAGCCCGAACCTGACCCCGCTCTCCTCCATGCTCTTTCCCTCAAACAGTCGGAATACCGCGATCTTGCCACGAATGCCGCCCTGACCTTGGCTAGGGAACAACAAGGTCGTATTTATGACGTTGGAGACAAGGCTGGGAAGCTGCTGGCCTGGTTGGACAGGAAGGAGATGGCTAGCCGCGTCGTACCGGAGATTCTGGGGGGCGACGGGACTGCTGTCACTGACCCCAGTGCCATTGCCGAGTCTTTTGCCGATTATTTCCGGGGTGTTTACACCTCCACTTCAGACCACTCCGAGGCTGACTCGACAGAGCTTCTCTCGACGGTTGACCTTCCCTGTCTCTCTGAGGAGGACCGTGACGATTTGGATAGAGACATATCTACTGACGAGATCGCTCTCGCGATCCGCTCGTCGCGGTCTGGCAAGGCACCCGGTCCCAACGGCATCCCGGTCGAGCTATATAAGATACGACCTGACGTAGTTTCCCCGTATCTGCGTACTATGTTCCTGGAAGCGCGAGACGCCGGTCTTCTTCCCCTTGACCAGAGGCTGGCCACCATTGTGGTCATCCACAAGGAAGGGAAGCCGAGAGACATGTGTCGATCCTATCGCCCCATCTCTCTCCTGAATGTCGAGCCTAAGGTTCTTGCCAAACTGCTTGCCAAACGACTGATTGGAGTCATTGGCGACTTAGTGCACCCGGACCAGTCGGGCTTTATTCCTCACCGCAACACTGCCCTCAACCTACGTAGACTCCACGGTGCCCTGGCCAGGGCCCATACCCTTGAGGAACAGGCAGTCCTAGCCTCTCTTGATGCCACTATGGCCTTCGATTCCCTTGAGTGGAACTACCTTTGGGCAGTGTTGGCTAAGCTCGGGTTTGGTCCGGTCTTTGTGAGCTGGGTGAAACTCCTCTACGCTAGCCCATTGGCTAACGTATTAGTAAACGGCCGTCTGTCGACGTCCTTTGCCTTACACAGAGGCACCAGACAGGGTTGTCCTTTGTCGCCTCTCCTTTTTGCCCTGGCTCTCGAGCCGCTCGCGGCCATGTTGCGCGCGCACCCTGACCTGCATGGCATTACCTGGGCCCCCGGCTTCGAGGACAGGATCTCCCTGTACGCCGATGATATCCTGCTCTACCTACTTCCCCCTTCAAGTCCCTCATCGTGGCTTGTGACGTACTCAGACTTTTTGGGAGGTACTCTGGCCTAGTCATCAACTGGGCCAAGTCCTCCCTTTACGTCCTGAAAGGGGACACACCGCCCCTCCCCAGAGGCTGCAATATCCAGGTGGCTGTACAGGGTTTCAAGTACTTGGGGATCTACATCTCTGGGAGTTCGAAGGCGCGGTACGACCAAAACTTGCTCCCTCCACTCCAGCGCCTCCGACATGATGTGGATAGCTGGCGGAAGCTCCCGCTCTCCCTACTCGGCCGTGCGGCCCTGTTCAAGATGATGTCCTTGCCCAGGTTTCTCTATGCCTTGCAGAACACCCAAGACCCGGTTCCGGCCCGCTACTTCAGGGAGATTGAAGGTCTCCAACGAGCCTTGCTCTGGGATGGTCGCCCCCGTGTCGCTGTCACGAAGCTCACGCTTCCGTGGTATGACGGGGGCATATCTCTACCGGATGTTCGTAGGTACTACTGGGCCTCCCAGCTCGCAGCTCTCAATCACGGGTTTTACGGCCCGGTGAACAGCCCCGGCTACGCCATGGATAGATGGCTCTTGGGTGGTGGTAACTATTACCGGGCCCTGTACTCGAGATCCCTGGACCGGCGGATGTCGGGTCCAACGAAGACGGCGGCCTCCATCTGGCGGGCGATTACCAAGGCGCAGGGATGGCAGGGCAGACTGACTAGATTCACCCCTCTGTACGATTCCGACATTTTGGGCAGGTTATGGCACACCAAGGGTTTCGACAAATGGGACCTCATTGGCATCTCTAGGGTGGACGACATGATCTCTAAGGGGGAAATCAAGACCTTTCCTCAGTTGCAGACTGAACACCCGTTGGGCGGCTCGGAGTTCTTCCGCTATGCCCAGCTGAGGCACGCGCTGCTCTCTGCCATGCCACCGGAGGGGGCGATTCCAGAGAGCTCTCCGCTGGAGGACAGAGTGTTGGACGGCCATATGCCTGACAGTGCTATTTCACTGTCATACAAAAAACTAATTAATGTCCGCACCGACCTCCTCCTTGGAGTGCGTGATCAGTGGGTGAGAGATGGCCTGGAGATCGACGATGAAGATTGGCAGAGCGCAGTGTCCTCCCCTAAGGAGGTTGCCATCTCTTCTCGTCTTAGACTGGTCCAATTTAAGATCTTGCACAGGGTGTATGTGACTGGCCCCCGACTGGTACATATGGGATACTCGCCCGACGGTCTTTGTCGTCGAGGCTGTGGTGCCCTCGCTACCTTCCTGCACATTCTATGGGAATGCCCCGTCATAGCCTCCTATTGGAGAAGGATACACAGTGTTATGAGTGAAGTGACTGGAGTGTCGACTACGGCGGAGGCTCGGAGGTGTCTCCTTAACATTTGGGAACCGTCTGATCATAACACCGCACAGACCCAATGGGTGACCTTAGGCAATATGGTGGCCAAGCGGGACATTGCTCAGAAGTGGGGTGCCTCTACGGCTCCCCTTGTGGTACAATGGAAAGCCAACATGGATTGGTGTATGTTCCGGGAGAAGACGGTATATGTTGCCAGGGGTAGGCCCCGTAAATGGAATAAAGTGTGGGGAGCCTGGAATGCTTACCGGGGGGATGTATGCCTGCCACCCGAGCCTGCTTCTCTGGATGAACGTATGTCACTGTAGCCTGTGACACCAACTGTGACACGTTACCTGATTGATCCTGTCTTTCCTCCTCCCTTTTATTATCCTCCACTCTTCTGTATCACTGATTCGTTGCTTTCTCTCCCCTGCCTGCTACCAACACCTTGCTGCATTCTCTAAACCATTGCCACTCTCTGGTGCCGTTTGGCGTTTCATTTCTTTTGTTCTCTTCTCTTCATTATAAAATACTAAAAACAACCTGTATTGTCCTGATGTACCTGTTTTGCACTACTACGCTCCTCTCTTACCATGCTGCCTTGCCTCCGGGATGTTAGGCTGAATAGCTGTGTGCTCTTTCAAAATAAAGGTTTTAAAACTTAAAAAAAAAAAAAAAAAAAACGTTAGAAGTGCACAACACCCCCATTCAATCCCCAGCTTTGGCTCCAGACACACTACAGGGGCGGAGACAGCACCATAAAATGCAAACACAGCCCTGTTCAGGTGCAGGTGACAACTTCTTTCACCACTCTAGCCTAGGAAGACTCATCAGGATATGTGAGGCACACCTCAGCTCCCTCTGTGACTGTCTAGAGGTAATGCACAAAGCAGGCCCTTGTCAGTCTAAATCAGACGTTGATTAAAATCTGGTGGCTGCAAAGCGCAAAGAGTAATAAGCACAAAGAAATTCCTACTTATAAAAGTGCCATTTCTAAAATAGTAAAAACAAATCTGCTTTCACCAATAAGCAGTATGTATCACCACTATTTCAAACATGGCAACACTACTCCTTTCATATTAGAAATTACCACTGAAACTCATGTCAGTGAATTCCCAATGTACACCTATGAGAGGAGCAGCCTCACAGCAGTGAGAACCCAAATAGGCTGTTTGTCCCTACCAGGACATGCCACACAACATGAGCACATGTCCTGCTTTTACCTACACAGCACACTGTCCCTAGGGCTACATAGGGCCTACCTTAGAGGTGACCGATATGTAGCAAAAGGGGAGTTTCAGATTTGGCAAGCACTTTAAATGCCAAGTCACTGTGCCAGTAAAATGTGCAACCAGGCCCCGCAGTGGCAGATGCCTGAGAGAGGTTTGACAACCTGCTTCCATGGGTGGCGCAAGCAGTCCTGCAGGCCCACTAGTAGCATATAATTTACAGTTCCTGGGTAAATAAAATACTACTGTACAAGTGATTTACAGGAAAATTAAATATGCCAAACAAGTGTAGACCAATCATACCAAGTTTTCACGAGAGAGCACATGCACTTTAGCACTGATCAGTAGTAGTAAAGGGCCCAGGGTCAGAAAACCAACAAAAAAGAGGTCAGAAAAAATACAGGAGGAAGGCAAACGTTTTGGGATAACGCTGCAAAAAGGGCCAGGTCCAAAAATAGTGCATCAAAATAAAAAACAATTCTAATCCCACTACAGAATTATAAGGAGACCTTCAAGACTGCATTATTGGCCCTTTTCTCTATAGTATCTTTGTGGAATCATTAGCTGATGTCCTAAAAAGACAGGGCCTCTCCTTCATACAATTTGCTGACTATATGGAACTGAATATTAAGATCCAATGTTCAAACTGCATCTAGACCTTAACTTCCTCACTGAAAGAAATCCAAAACTACATCATTAGTATGAAGCTAACATTTGCCCCAACAAAGACTAGATTAAGGTTTTATTTCCAAAGAAAGGGTTTGAGTTTACGGAGAGGTTTTTACCATATCTACACCATATCACATCCCGCCACACCACACTATGCAACAGATCTGCTTCACACATTCAATCACCAGACTATATTACACCCCACGACATCACACCACTACACCAAACTACACTGTACCACACAATGTGGCCCACAAACATAACATTAAACTATAACACTCCACCTCTGACTGTGTCACTCATTAGTGCCCCATATCATTGCAATACAGCACATAAAATACACATCATTCAAGTTGTCCCCCTACCATATCAGACAACTTCCAACAAAACATTGCGCTACACTACATCACACTGTGGAACATCACAGCATTCCACATCACATCAAACTGTACCAGACCATGTAATCCCAAATGTTGTTACCCCATACCGTATAATATCACACCATTCAACACCACATCACACTATACCACGTCATGCCATACCGCAGCACATCAAACCACTTTACATCTTCCCATCTAATATCACCTCACACCAACCAACGACATACAGTGTTACATCATTGTGACAACACAATAAGGAGAAACAAGTGTTGCGTGGATGTCTAGATATAACAGACAATATTTCTATATCTGACACCAGGGTAGGGTTGGGCTGGTCGTATTAGGGCAGAAGTAGTGCTAATTTGCATGTGGCTGTCTGTGGGCAAGACAATGATGGACTGTGAGGAGCAGAACATTAGAACATTGATTGTTTGCACCCTATACCCTCATGGAGATCCACCATAGAAGAAGCTGTGACTTTACAAATCACATCACTCGTAATGATGGCATGTTTGAGAGGACAGCAGCAATGGACATTCCTCCAAATAAAGGCAGATTCCTCATCTGCACCGCTGGTGATACAACCTCTCGGTGGTTGACATACCACCAGTGGGGGCATCTCTGTCTCCGCCATCAGCTCGACAGTATGCCGTAGATGAATCTACCAGACATGGCATAAGCATTATTGTTCAATATAGGATGATTGGTCACCACCATGTCAAATGGAGTGAACTTCAATTGAATGGTGGTGAACTTTCAGTGTAAAAAAAGTATAGTGCCCCTAAAATCCTCGGGTCTGCCCCCAAGCATATCAGGGAGACGGTGTACTCCCACTTTAGAGCACATTTCCAGATTCCCACATTCTTTGGCAATATTTCTGTCAGCACAGCCGCATATTAGTGGTTTCTTACTCCAAAATGTGTCTCCATCAAAGTGGTTATTCTCTTGGTGAATGCAACCAGTTTATTGGAAAACCCTCCACCGAACTGATCGATTTGAACCATTGTCTTGCCACAGGCTGCAAGTACACAACATCAGAATGGGAAAGTCACTGGGAAACTCAGCACTGGATTGGCAACCAATTTCAGCCTTGCAGAAATATTCAAATGAGCCCCGCACTGCATGAGGCAGTGACTAGAACAGACCCTTAGTGGTACGGTTGGGTGACAGCACCCCACCCTGCTCTGAAAGGAGCCCCCAGCCTGCGACCTGCCAGGAATATGTCAGAGAGGCAGAACGGCCAGTCAGGCCCTGGTCAAACTGTAAATTAGAGTTTTAATTGGGACTTATTGGTCCGAACCCAAGAACCTAGAAAGCCAGGAGACCAAGGAATTGTCAAACGTTGGCTACCCATAAAACCTCTAAAATAACATTGCACAGCAGGGTTGTAAACTTATGCCCTGAACTAGAGAACAATTGATGATGTCCAATCCCCTTTAATTAATAACAGGCACTTCGCAGATATTATAACCGATGATTGCACGGATAGTTTTAGATGCCCTTTCATTACTAACAGGCACTTTGGTAATATGTCAGGAGTATTGTAATGACGATCTCAGGTACACCACAGTGATGAGCCCCCTTTTGCGTTCCTTTTCCTTAGAGCTCAGGATCGCCTCGGCCCCACCCCTAAATCCACTTCCACCGGCTGGTGAAGTTTTTTGAAAATATAATAATTAAGGTATGTTGGCATCCCGCTGGGTTTCAGATTGACCACTTAAGGAGGAAAGAATGCCTCCCGAATTCAGATACTAGGTTTTGCATGATGCTCGTAGTGAGCGCTCTTTCTAATTTGCCCTTCATGATTTTCCTTTTAGACCACAGTCGGTGTGAGTCTGAGGTGTCGGCTGACACCTCCATGCACAGTGTTCCAGTACGATACCGATTGACTAGGATCCACTGGTAGCGGTAAGCGTGCAAACGCTACCACACCTTCCCTGCGCCTTACTATATTGTGTACACACCAATCTGATTTTAGTATGGCTTTTATTCAACAGGCTGTCATCCCTTCCCCTCCCGTCCTGATGAAGACCCGCTTTGGATGCCCATTAAGTCGCACCAATTTTTAGGGTTGAAACGTTGACGTTACGGTCATTACTGGTCCATGCAATCCCCCTGACCTGAACAGGAAACTATATTCCCTATCCGAGGGATATGCTTTCAGTTTGAACCTGACCTTAAACATGTCATCCATGTCACTTTTTGTACAGCACAATTATCACCCATCAAGATAAGTCACCTATTGTACACTTGCACCGTATGTAGTTTTATCCTTTGTGTATTGTGCCACACGACAGCCATTAGAATACATTTAAAGAGTACCATTTACTACTTATCTAAGTTGTGTTCTCTTGGTGTGTTTCTTGGAAATGTTTCTAATGTATTGAATACCATGAACAAATCAGTTGTCCTACCCGACAGAACCAATTGTTCCTTATATTGTATTTACGCAGGTTCTAAGGGCCACAGGGTTACCCCATTATCGTTAATGGCAGAAGTAGAGGTGGGCACAAACATTACATTTCCCATAATATCTGTGGTAGTGAATACCAGGGCCGGACTGGGGACCAAAACCGGCCCTGACAAAGTGCTCGGCCGGTCTACCCCCTCGGGGGTTGGGGGTGCGGCCGAGCTCTTTGCCAGGGCCGATTTTCGGCTGATTTTGTTACAGGGCCGATTTTGCAGCTATGGGGCCCTGTAACAAAAACGGACCCAAGGGGCCCAAAACTGGCCCCCACCCGTGCGGCGCTCCAGTGGATTGCCCGGTTCCCTGGTGAATACTGTACCAGGAGTATGATGCAGGTTGAATTAAAGCTTCTGAGATCGGCAAATAAGTAATCCTGCAAAAACCACCATGCATACCACATTGTTCACAAGTGTGGAGTAAAACTGTGAAAACAAGCTGGAAAGTCTACAGGTTCATTAATCCACAGACTACCTGATTTTTTATGCAAATCCCACCAATTATTTGCTGTGTTTGCCACCACTAATGTTTGGATATTACCATGCAGAATGGCATAAAACTTCCCTAAAAATGGTAGGCAGTGCCCCAAGTAGGCCAGGACCTACCGTGTTCCTCGATATGGTCAAGACACTTTTTGGTGACTTGCAGTATCCGTATAATGTACAACGTGGGGCTTTTTCCCATATACATGTGTTTCAAAACACTTCGATTAGACATAGAACCGAATTCTAATGGACCCACATTCTATGTGGTCCTTATGAGAAGTTACAATAGTCTTTCTGTACCCTTGATTGGTTCCAGAGGTTCCCAGGTATCTGAGGCTGTCACTAGGCTTATCAGTGCTTAATTTGTAAAAGAAAAAGTGCTTGAGCCCAAAGTTTTGCTCACACTCTTGTTGACAGTGCTACCAAATGCAGCCATGCCAAATACAAAGGCCCCTTAATCGTGATTCTAATTCATGCCTCTTCCATCCACCACCAGACACTTTCAACCACTCTTTCGCATTCTCCCTTTGTCATTGTTTTTCCCTCTTTCTCTCCCAGAAATCAGTGCTGGTGGGTCCCACCTGCACCCATTGACTGAAATTAAGCACTGGCCTTAGTAAACTATTGTATGCCTGCAGGTTAGCTGAGGATAGCTTCGCAGACACCTGGGCTGCTCTGCAAGCCCGCACTGTACTAACAGAGCAGGGCATTCAGAAAAGCATGTAGGCACAGGGCATGGAGGTAAGCTCCCTGGCAGTGAGCACTTCACTCACAGAAAGGGAATCACTCTGCACCCATCTGGATGAGTGTAATCTAGTCCAAGAAATGAATTGCATAGAAATGGTGGTAAATAAACCAGAGAAACAGAGATTCTTATTCTAAGAAATCCTTGTTTAAAACTGAGTTACGAGATCACATGTGCCTAGGGAACCTGATGAGGGGTGAAACCCCGAAACCGGTCCTCGGAAGCTTGTTTCCAGTCCAGGGAGGACCTGGCTTGGCAGTTCGACCGGACCTTTAAACTAGGGTGGCATGGTGAGCAAAAGCACAATGGGGTGGAGGGTGAATGTTTTGATTTGTCCTGCCTTCCGTCCATCATTTGTGTGTCTTTTAATGCGTATTAGTAGGCTGGTCGCAATTACTCCCCCCCTCTATGATCAGCAGACCTATGTCACTGCATTTACATTCCCAAACGGGAATTTTTTTTTAAAAGCAGTTTAGTGCTAATTTTTAAAAAGCGTTTCTTTTTTTAAAAGATATTGGGGGAGCAGGCAGTCGTCAACTGGACCACTGCCTGCTCCACCTGAAGCCAATGACACCCTTCCCAAAGAGGAAAATGTCTGACAGGCCAGGGCCGGACTGGGAACCAAAACCGGCCCTGGCAAAGTGCTCGGCAGTCCCCCCCAGGGGGAGGTTGGGGGTGCGATCGAGCATTTTCCGGGGCCGGTTTTCGGCCGATTTTGTTACAGGGCCGATTTTGCAGCTATGCTGCATAAACGGCCCTGTAACAAAATCGCCCCCCAGGGGCCCAAATTCGGCCCCAACTCTTGCGGCGCACCGGAGGATTGCCCGGGCCCGCAACGTCCAGTCCGGCCCTCCTTTGCAAATCTGTCACTCTCTGAGGAGCTGGTAGGATTTCAACTGTTTTCAGATGCAACTGCGTTCACAGCCTATTGATACATTCCTTTCCAAGTCCATGCCCCTCCTATTTATGATCTGGACCGGGTCGAAAACACCCAAAATGACCCTGAAAACCTGACTCACACACAGGCTTTTGTAAATAGTGTAAAGGTACTTTGCAGTTGCAGACCCTGTGATTTTGCAAACCATAATCTTTGTGACTGCAAATACCTTTCTATATTAGGCCCACAGTGCCTCATTCACAAAAACTTTTGTAATGCTAAAGTATATTTGCAACTCCAAAAACCTGGATTTAGGGTCGCAGTTCCAAAACTCTCTCTCTGATTTATAGATTCCGATCTGGGTTTTTTTTCCCCTGGTCCTCAAGCATTCTCTTTATGAGAACAAAGCATTCTCATTATGGGGACAATACAGCAGTGTTGCTGATTTTCCATTGTAGTGATTTTAACTTCATGCGTGTGCACACAGATGATCGTGGAGGTGGAGTGGGGAGGGGGTGTGTTCATTAAGAACACCCACAAAATCACAACGTTTTCCAATGGATGTTACGTCTAATGTGTGTCTTTAAAATTAGTGCCAAAACAGCAGCAATACATTTGCTGAGAATGAGGGCACGGCGACACCGGTGGCGGTTGAGTGGGACGCCTTTAAGGCAGTGGTTATGTATTGCCAAGACGGTGGGAGTGCGGAAAACGCTATTGAAAGATATAGAGATGGCATAACATAGGTTGCGCGAAGCTGAGAGGGCCCATCCTGAGGATGAGAGCATGCACAGGGAGGTTATGGAGGCTAGAGAAGTGATAGCGGCTCAGGTGGAAAGGCTGCACTCCTTTGGCTATAAGTCGTACCTGGCAAAGGTACATGCAGAGAGTGATAAGTCCGGTGCGCTGCTAGCGTGGTTAGCTAATCCACATTCCCAGGGCACGCCAATATTGGGATTAACGACGCCAACTGTGAATCTGGTGTATACGCAGCAAGGGATAAATGGCCTATTTTCAGATTATTATACTGCACTTTACCGTAGCAAGCTGCGACAGGATGGAGAAACTGTGGAAGAGTTCCTATCTGAATTAATATTACCTAGACTGGAGAAGGAGCAGAAAGACTTGCAGGGGCAGGCGATCACGCTCGGCGAAGTTAGAGATTCGATTAAGAAAAAGGCGCGTAACAAAACACCGGGAGTGGATGGTCTGCCCATAGAATTTTATTCATCTTATGTCGATTGCTTAGCGCCACGATTACTAGCGATGTATCAAGACGTATGGAAAGGAGGGAGGCTACCAGCAACCACTCATGAGGCTATCATCATTCCATTATTGAAGCCCGGGAGAGAACCGATTGATTTGTCGACGTATCGCCCACTATCAATGCTGACCACTGATTACAAAATACTGAGTAGAATTCTCGCGGCCAGACTCCTCCCATACATGATGCAACTGATCCATACCGATCAAGCGGGTTTCACCCTGTGCGAAACACGACTGTAAATGTGAGGTGACTGCTCCGTGTCTTGGAGGGGAACCACAGCTGGACCACTGAGGCTGCGGTCCTCTCAGTAGATATTGAAAAGGCTTTTGATAGCTTAGAGTGGCCGTTTTCATTTCAGGTAATGCGAGTAATGGGCCTAGGAGAGGGTTTGGTGAAGTGGACTCGGATTCTTTATCACACAACGACAGCCCGAGGGTGGACGGGGGAGACAGTGTCACTTCCATGCTCAATGGAGAGGGGAACAAGGCAGGGGTGTCCGCTGCTGTTCGCATTAGCAATCGAGCCACTAGCAGAGCGCGTCAGAACGGGGAAACATTATATTGACCTGGGCTTGAGAAGGGACATGCAGTATATCTCGCTTTATGCAGATGATTTACTCATGTATCTGGATAACACAGCAGAATCCTTGACAGGGGCGACAACGCTGCTGCGTGGGTTTGGTGAAGCTTCAGGACTTCAGGTGAACTGGGCAAAGACTTGCCTGTTCCCTGTAAGGCAGACGAGGGAGAACCCTCACCAAGCGGTAGGTATAAGATGGGGACCACGTTGTTTACCTTTTCTGGGGAACCACATTTACAATAAGCAGGAGGATCTGCTGGAGGGTGATATAGGGTCAGCAATTAGAGGGATTAAAGGGAGTGTAACATGTTGGAGCACACTGGCAATCTCAGTGGCGGGCCGAGTGGCACTTCTGAATATGGTGGCCTTGCCTCGGTTGTTGTACTACTTTAGGAGACTACCGATTTGGATACCAGGCTCGTTATTGAAAAGACTTTGATCCTTCGTGGGGGAGTTTATATGGGGGAGTGGCAGACGTCGACCACGATGATGCAACCCAGAGCGGAAGGGGGATGGGCAGTCTCGGACTTTGAACAATACTATTTGGCAGCACAGCTGCAGTGGTTTACCCAGGCAGTGGCAAGGGAATTCAGGAGTCCAGATAGGTCGAAGGGTCGGTGGATACCTCGTCACGTCTTATAATTTATTATACTTGGTCAGCGATTGGGGCTCGACATGTTAACGCATGAAGAGGGAACGCTGAGATTGTGTGGGAACCGTAGTCAAAAGAGAAGTGGGGTTCTACGGCCATATGCGCCGGAGATTCCACTGGGCATGTGCACAGTGCTTCCACATGGGGGAGATTGGTCCGCATTAGCTGCATGGGAAGAACGGGAAGTGCAAATAATAGGGGACCTGTATGAAGAGGGTGTACTTTTGTCTTACCAGACATTGCTAGACTGCTACGACCTACCCAGGGGTGACTTTTTGCTGCATTCAGCCCTCACAACAGCAATTCAATGTCCATGAGGGGGGAGGGGGGAGCCGAGCAGACATATTTAACGTGCCAGTATATAGTGATGGGAGAGGGACCTTTAAGGCAATAACGTGTTTATACAGGAGGATGGGGGAGGAAGGGAGGCAGCCGTTGAGCTAATTACAAGGTAAATGGGAAGCAGGCCTGGGTAAATAAATTCCTGACATGGCGTGGTCCAGAATAGTAGAGAGGGCGTGGATGAGTACACGTAATGCCAGGTTTAATCTCATTCAATTCTATATATTGCACAGGGCATACTTGACTCCGGCGCGAAGTATTGAATATCTTGATGTAGACACAGCCAGATGCCCACGATGCAACTCAGAAGAAGCAGAATTTATTCACATGAGGTGGAGTTGTCAGCAATTAGGAACATATTGGGAGTAAGTGGTTGATATATTATTTGGGGTAAGGGACAGGCAGATAGACCCAAACATGGGTGCATACATGCTACATTGGTTTCCCCATACGAACAAGACAAAAGTCATGAATACGTTCCTGGACTTAGGGCTGATCTTAGCTAAAAGGGAGTTAACTAAGAATTGTAAATCCAGGCAAGGACCCAGCGTTGAGCACTGGAAGGTAGAGTTAACCAGATGGGCAGCAAGCGAGAGCAGGGTACGGTTCCAGCTAGCTATGAGATCTAATTGCGAGAAGGTATTGGAAGCTGCCCAAGCTTGGGAAGCTTTGGTGGCATTGTTGCAGATAATTGAGTCAGAGTTGGATGGGGAGTCATTAGATACGCCGGCGGGGGCGCAATGAATAGGAATGCCATATAGGGGTACCTCATCATTCCAGGAGACACTGCAGTAGAATCAGGAAAGACGCTGGCTAGGTCAGTCAACCCAGTATGAGAGGGAGCTATATGCCGTGGGCCAATTTACATACTGCATGACTTTAGAAGGAAAGTAATGTCAAACTCACCAGTGGAGAGGGTTAGGGAGGGTCAAAGGGGAGGGTATGTTTTGCAACTGGATGGGAACCTTGACGGAACGAGCTGATGGCACATGGACATACAAAGAGAGCGTATTTGACTAAAACTGTACATTCAGTTAAGCGTATCACAAGGGGATAAATATGTGGGGAAAATGTTGGACAATGGAATTGAGTTTTGTCTATGTGCCATAGCCAAAAATGTGAATTTAAGAAATCAAGAAGTGTACTGCTGCACTGTTTTGAGACCAATGTAAGATGTTTGTTAGGTGAACATCAATAAAACATATTTAAAATAAATAAATAAATAAAATTTAAAAAGAAAAAAATGGTTGCTATACGTAAAGCAGACCGCACTACTAAAATTTTAAAAATCACGAGCGCGCCAATATAACATGAAATTAAAATGGCCAGCGTAGGTGTATTAGGGCCAAATCATGGAATAAAATAGTGTTCACCGCCAAGATAAAGCAGACTGTGTAACAAGACAAGTAACAGGTCCAGTCATTATGGGAGGTAACAAATGCAAACAAGGAGGGACTAGCAAGCCTAATAATAAATCACAAGACAGCGTTTAGGAAAGACAATGACAAAAGCCAATAAAAAATATGGGTACAGAGTGGGCGGGCGTCAAGTCCATACTCCACTACTGTATGCCTTGGGGCAGCATATGCGCTGCCCAGGCTCGCCCTAAAAACTAGTTCTGTATTCTGTTGCACGTTTCTCCTTTACTTTGTGCCTATCCTGTGACCCTCACTTACTCTTGCAGACAATCCATATAAGTAGGTATGGAGCAAACAGAGTAGACCTTGAAACCTACAGCTTGCAAATATTCCGAGGAGGGCTCCAGGGGATTCATAAATCACCAAAATGTAATAAACCTCTTGTTAGATTTGGGGGTCTCTAGTTGGCAGAGGTAGGTACCACTGTCCAAATAGGGACCCTTGCTTCTAGGGTGGGAGGGGTGCCTTGCACTTCACTCCAGTCTTGCCACTGGCCTGACATGTTTGGCAAGACCTACAAAAGGAACCAACGTGCTTCCTCATCTGGGGCCAGTGGAAGTGGGTGACAAGCCTGTTTAGGGTCTTGTCGTTCCCCAGATGTCCTGCAAGAGGCATGTCATGAGCCAGACCCAGTAGGAAGTTCCTGAAGCGCGCGGGTACCACCAGCACACAGGCTGCACCGGGCTCAGCAAACTTAGGCTCGCTATATAAGTCATCTTCCCAGTAGATGAAGTGATCTCTGGCCGCTCCACCTGCTGCCTGGTCTGCCGCCTGTTGCCGAATACCCACGAGAGACGGGCACTCTTTCTGCTCCTTGCAGAATTCCTCCCTGGAGGGCCCACCTTCTTGCTGCCAATGGGTCAGCTCAGGTAGGTCGCCCAGTTCGGCTACCTGTTCCCCTGTAGGTTCCAGGGCATCCCCCTCAGGGTCTGCTTCCTCATGGACCATGGGAACGGCTGGGGCTGGTTTCCCGCGCCCTCTGCCCGTACCTCTTCTGGCAGGTCTCTGGGCCACTGTTTCAGGCTCCAGTTCTGCTGAATCACCCCTACTGGCTGCCATAGCACGCGTGGTCACACCGATCCATGTAGGTAACCCCAACATCTCCAAATGAGTTCTGTGTTCTACATCCTTCCATGGGGAACTCTCCAGATCATTGTAGGAGAGTAGGGTCTGCTATCCTATGGTCACCCCAAATTTTTGCTTTTTGCTTCACTGGTTTATGACTTAATGTGGCTGTGGGCCTGCTAATCAGACCCACAGCCTGCTGTTCTCTCTCTAAATTAATGCCAATGCACTCTAGGTGCATTACGAATTGGAACTGGTTCACCTTATAGGCCCCTGTAACAGTGTACCCCAGGTACCCAGGGCATAGGTGTATCCAAGGCCTACCGGGGGCTGCAGCATGTATTGTGCCACCCCTGGCCTGGCCTCCATATTTGACACAACTGGCTGATCACTCCGCTGGGGTAAGTTGGTGTAATCACCTCTTACTTAGATATAGTATCCCTATATCTAAACCTATCTGGACACATGTTAACCTATAAGCCACTCCTATGGAAGGCCTCGACAATCCTGGAGGCAGAATGCTTGGTTTCATGTGAGATGGTGCTCTGGCATGAGCTGAGCCCGTCTGCAGCTGTCAGGAACAACTCCCTAAGCTGTTCCGGGATATTGTCATACCATATACTCTTAAGTGCATTATAATCTTCGCGGTTACTTGCTAACTTTGGTTTGGCTTTATCAAAACATGTCGAGTAAGGTGTCATACGAATTGGGATACTACCTCCTCGCCGACGGGGGTAGCATTCCACCCTTCTAGAGGGACACGACATGTACATAACCTGAAACCCGGTTAAAGTTAAACTCGAGCCTCAGCATCACAAAATGGATGCTGCCACCACAGACACAAGTCTGACCTCCTGCTGCTGGGAGTCCTTCCAACGAGGGAGGCTTGGACAAAGGGTTTCCTGCCTTGGGAGGTGCGAGCACCACCCCAGACAGGATTTTGTGTATTGGGTAGGACAGGGCTGAATAGAATGAGACATGCCTGGGGCACACAAGGTGTCCCCGTGCATAAGCCAGTCCAAACCAGTGCTGGGGCTTTCCAGCCCCAGTCCTGGTACGGAGCTGGACAAAGGAAAGGGGGTATAACCGCCCCCCTTTCTGGTCCCACCCAGAGAAGGGCCCTAGCAGGTGATCCGGCCCCCAGATTGAGAATAAGAGTAGGAGCTGTGTCCCAAGACTTCAGATCATCCTGAAGTGGCTTGTATTAGCCAAGCCTGTTTGCTCCGATCAAAAAGCCGACACTGCCATCAGCTAGAGCCTTCGTGGGACAGCTCGTGACCGACGCCTGGACGTCCTCGACCTCTTCGTGTCCACATGGCTGCAGAGACAATCTTTACCTCTTCGCCTGTTTGCACCCGACATCGCCTGGTTCCATCCTGGTTCCACGGTAGTCACTGGCTAGTGACTTTGATCATTGTCCCCTCTGCTTTCAGGTCTTCACCTCTTCAGATCCACCCTTGGATCCACCGGAACTCTCAGCCTGCAGCATCTCATCTACAGGCTCCATAGACCAGCGCGACGAAACCCGACACACTTTGAGACATATGCACCCGCTTCCTGTGGGTGAGGTCAACCTGGCACTCCGGTGCCCCTGTGTAGCAATACACCTCTAGTGTCTATATTCCAAGTTGCTAGGTTCTAGGTCATCCGGAAGGTTCCCTTTTCACTAACTTTGTAACTTTTACGCACCATTGACTTTGCATTGGTGCATGCGTGTGCTTAAAGCGCTGCACCCGAGTCCCGCGGGCCTTTCCCGACTTCTTCACTGTTAGTCCCGAACAGCTTCAGCGATTCCCCAGGCCCTAGGCCTACTTCCTTTCCGATTCGTGGTACTTATGCCACTATTTTAGTATATGGTTTAGGTGACCCCTAGGGCTCATCCTTATTGTGCAGCTTTTGTATATTTAAACTGTGTTTTGTTTTAACGCATTTGCTTCTGTGCTCATAAAGAGTATAGGGGATATTTGTAGTAAATAAATATATATATATTTTCAATATATATCTGTGTGGTGTCCTTTCATTTGATATTCAAGGGGATTGTGTATGGTAAAACAGCCTACTTCACATGCCTTTACAGAGTTTAGCCTAAGACTGCTTTGTCCACGCTACTAGGATAGCTGGTCTACAAGGTTGACTTACAACCAATCATCATAAGGGGTGCTTGGCATGGTACAAGGTGATCACTAGAACTAGTGAGCATCATATACCAGGCCAACTTCTCACAGTCATTACCTAGCAGACAGTCTACAGGCAAGGCATCACTGACAACAACTTCCAAAACACAACAGACTGCCCCCCACTCAAAGGGAACACGTGCCACTTTGCAGAGGCGCACTGAACTGTCAGCTGCTACTACAGGGCAGAGTACAGTAGGGTTACACTGCTCTTCAGACACTCACTGACACTTCACGGATGTCACGCTGGCCCCTGTGTCTCTCAGAGCCTCTATCTCCTTCCCTTAGTGTTCAGGGGCAGTAAGGTTTCCTGGACCGTCTCTTGGTCTCCTAAAGAGACAAGGGACATAACTGTTAGCCCCACCTCTCCACTAGAAACCAAATCCCCCCCAAACCTACACTTGCTAACCCTGGGGCTGGAGCACCAGTGGGTTCTGGGGGTCTTTTGGGGCACCGGTTGATAACATGTCCCACCTCATTGGAGTGAAAGCAAGTAGGGGGACCTCTCTTGTCCCTGGGGTCTCTGTAGTCCCGCCTGCCCCTAGGGGGCCATGGCTGTCTAGGTCTGGGGGGTTGGGATTCCTTCTCCTGGGAACTATTTTGTGGCCCTTGTGAGGACTTCTTTTGGTTACCCTTGTCCCCCCCACTCTTCTGCTGGGGACCCACCCTGCCCACCTTTGGCTGTGGTACCCACAATTCCTCTGTGGACCCTGATACTGGTCCAGCGGTCCGCCTCCTTAACAAGCTCAATGGGGTCTGTTAGCTTGCTGTCTAAAAGATGCTGGCGCAGCTCTGGAACACAAAGACTACTCAAGTGCTCCCAACTAATCAAATGTAAGAACCCCTTGTAATCAGTTACTTTGTTGCCCTTCATTCAACTTTCCAGTGCACATGAGCACAAATTGACACACTCCATCCAAGTCCTCAGATTCCTTCTTCTTAGAATTTCTAAACTGCAGTCTGTACTGCTCTGGAGTAAGGCCATACCTGAGGCATAAGGCCTCCTTCATATTGGGGTAGGTCATGGCACCTGCTAATTCTAAGGGCTCTAGAGCACTCCTCCCAGAAGCCTCAAAATGTTTCCACAGGCCCGCCCCCCAATGCTGTTCAGGCACACCATTCATTCTCAATGCAATCTCATAGGAAGTAAACCAGGCATACATATCCTCACTCCTATTGTAATTCTGTACCAGATCCTTGGGAATATATACTTTACCCCCATGCACTTGCTGCGCGCTGCCACCATTTGAACTGGCATCCACCTCCTTGGCTTTAAGATCCAGTTCTCTCATGCTCAACTCATGAGCCAAAAGCAATTTCTTCTCCTCTAGGGCACAGGCATCTTTCTTGTCTGCCACCGCCCTTTCTTTCTCCATTTCCAAATGCTTCATTTTCAGTTTCAGGACTTCTAAGTCATGTTCTCTCACTCTTTGATTCTCCTCTAACTCTTCTTGGGTGAAACCCCTACCGGAATGGTCACTCCCAGCCCTTGAGCCTATTCTGCTCCCTGGCAGATCTCTGATTTGAAAACCATCCACTGCATTCCCATAATTTCCCTCTTGTACCTCCCAATGGCACTTCAATATTCTCTGCAACTCCTCTTTCCTAAAGGTACTCTTTACGGGGCATTCAAACTCTTGGCAGAATCTCCTAAAATCCTTTGTACTGTAGGAATACAAGTCCCCAATGACAAACTCCAATTCTACTTCTGCCCCCTCACTGAGTGCCTTTCCTTTCGTAGACATGATGCTTTGAAGAGTTCCTCAAAAATAGAACCAAAAATCAACAACCAGTAGTATGCGGTGGCCTAGTGGTCTGCACTCACTAGTGATGTACACCAATCACTGTGGGTCTAGTACAAATACAAGTTCAAATCCCAACCACTGACCAACAATGTTAGATCTGGGTTCTCTAGTTGCCAGAGATAGGTTGCACTGTCCAAATAGGGACTCTTGCTTTTAGTCAGGGTAAGGAGGAAACCCTCTGAGATAACCCCTGCTCACCCTCTAGGTAGCTTGAAACAAGCAGTCTAGGCTAATCAGAAGGCAATGTGTAAAGTATTTGTACCAACACTTACAGTAACACAGTGAAAACACCACAAACGGACTCCACAACAGTTTAGAAACATAAAGGTATTTAATCTAAACTACACAAGACCAAAACGACATAAATCCAACATACACAGTTCAAGAATATGGTTGCAAAAGAGTTCTTAATGTTGCGATAAAAATAATCCACAGTTGCGTGAAAAGTTCACAGTTGCGTCACGCTTTAGTCGACAGTACCTTTAGTTGCGTCAAAGTTCCAAAAGCAGAAGCTGGTGCGGTGAAAACAAGCGATGCGCTGCTCCTGAGGCCTTGGGAAGGCATTTGTGACAGCCCCGCTGCAGCAGCAGGCGTGTTGCGACGAATCCGGTCTGTATGGGGAGGAAGGCAACTTGTATGGATTCCGGTGCGTAGGTTCCGTAGGAAGTTTGTTCTCGCAAATGCACGATGCGATGATCTCCTAGGGGCTGCGACGATCTCCGGGGCGACGTGCACGATCCAGCGGCGATCTCTCTCTCGCAGCTCCTCGATGCGATGATCTGCGACAATGTTCGCAGCAACGTGATGCGGTCCGCAAGCAAGCGGTGCGGCGTTCTCACCCATCGACAACAGGCTCTGCGACGACATTCGCAGCGATGTTAGTCTTCCCGCACCAGTCTGGTGCGTCCCGCAAATGAAGGATGCAACGGCTCCGGCAACAGGCACTGCGACGATCTCAGCCTTCGTAGCGGCTGGTTATTTTTTTTACACTGTCGGGGATGCGCTCCGCAGCGAGCGATGCAATAACTTTTCTGTAGCAAAGTCTTTAAATCTTGGTTTCCAGCTTCCCAGCCCAGGTACAACTTCCAGACGCACCACACATGGGCCACACACTCCAGGAAGGACAGAACTCTCTCAGTAGAGCTCAGGGGAAGCTGGGGGTGAAGTGCTTTTGTTCCGGGGACTTCAAAACATGGAGCCGGCTCTTCTCAGGCCCTTGGAGATTCCTTCAAGCAAGGGGACACAGCACAACGCAAAGTCCTTCCCCTCTACTTGGCAGCAAAGCACCAGCAGGGCAATCCAGCAGAGCAACAGCTGGACAATCTTCCTTCTTCAGTTTCAGCTTTCTCCTTGGCAGAGGTTCCTTCTTGATTCCAGGATGATCTAATTTTCTGTTGTCAGGGGTCCTGTACTTATACCCCTAACAGTCTTTGTTCTCTTTGTGCAAGTGGGCCCTGAGCCCGGTCTGAACCAGTTCTGGGTGTTCCTTGGGCACTTTGTTTTTCTGGCTTCTCCTTTTCTTTCAGAGTGAGGGGCAGGGTCGTCAGCCACCCAGCAGGAGGTGGAGCCAGCATTGTGGAAGGCAGGCACAGCCCTATTCAGGCCCAGGTGCTATCTCCTCCTATCATTATTATTATTATTATTATTATTATTATTAGTGAATTTTATATAGCGCCTGGTTACCCTTGGGCATCCCCGCGCTCATCCAGAGAAAAAAGCGCCACAACACTAGGCACAGGAATTAGGCAGGAAACAGATGAGTTTTTAAAAGTTTGCTTAACCGTAAGAAACTCGGTTCCGAGCGCAAGTACAGAGGGAGAGAGTTCCACAGGGTGGCCACGTTTATGGAGAATCTTCTGCCACCGGTTCTTGCCTTCCTTACCCTCATGACCTGCAGTAGGTGTTGATGATCAGAACGGAGAGAGCGGGAGGCCTTATAAGATTGAACCATATCCCGTAGGATAGGTGGGCCTTTCCCCTGCAGAATTTTGTGGGCTATAAAGAGTGCCTTGAATTTCACTTGAATTTCACCCTCTCTCTGACAGGGAGCCAGTGCAGCGCCTTCAGCGCAGGGCGAGCTGACTGACGCCTAGGAAGGTCCGTCAGGAGCCTGGCGGCCGCATTCTGCACTTACTGCAGTTTGTTTAGGGTGGATTCTGGGGCACCCAGAAACAACGCGTTACTGAAGTCCAGCCGCGAGATGATAAGCCCCTGAATGAGTAACCTCCTAGAGGCCACTGGGAGGAGAGGTAAAATCTTCCGGGCTGATCGGAGCAGACCGAAACACACGCCTGCGTGTGTCTTGAAGGAAAGGTCCTGCTCCAACCACACCCCCAGGCTCTTGATCTCCTGCTTGGGGGTGGGTGCGGCTCCCAGGCAGCTAGGCCAACTGCTAGGTGATAAGGAGGGATTCAAGTTGCAAATGCAGTCATTCAGCCTAGGGCTTACTCAGCCAGCCTCCTGGGGAATCCCCAGCCCCTGCCACTCTCAAACCAGAAAGTCAATACACAAACAGGCCAAGGCACACAGAAAGGTCAGACAAGAGAACAACAACTTTCTAAAAGTGCTGTTCTCAAACACAGGATGTTAAAACAACCTTTCCTAAAAGATGTGTTATTACATTCTGAATTCAGGGATACCAGACTTTTATGTCCTATCTTGTTCCTATGGGAAGATCTGTTGGTAGCCACTGTAGCCAGCATCCCCCATGTTAGCCTATGGAGCAAGATAGCCTTACAATAGTGAAAAACGAAAATGGCTGTAATTAACTACTAGAGCATGTCACCTGCACCAATACATGCTCTACCTTTCACATACACTGTACCCTGCCCAAGGGGGTACCTTGGACCTTCCATAGGGGTGACCAATGTGCACAAAAAAGGGAAGGGTTAGGCCTGGTCAGTGGGGACACTGACCAGGAGGACATGGCAGTTCACAGACTGCACACAGGCACTGCGGTGGCAGGCCTGAGACACCATTTTAGGGCTAATCATTTGGGTGGCACAATCAGCGCTGCAGGCCCACTAGTAGCATTTGTCATCAGCAGCCCTGGCACACCCAGTGCACTTTACTAGGGACTTCATGGTGATACAAATATGTCAATCATGTATATCCAATCACAATAACAATTTACACAGGGAGCGCTTACACTCTGGCACTGATCAGCAGTGGCAGAGTGTCCAAAGCATCTAAACCAGCAAAAACGAAATCCAGCACAGCATCAAAAATACAGGAGGTAGAGGCCAAAAAGACTGGGGAAACCACGCCAAAGATGCCATGTCTAACACTTCTCAAATTGTATTAGGAACGCTAGAGCAAACACATTTCTAACTTTCTAGAGACAGTAATGAACTGGCGTTTTACATTCGGGTACCTCTGTTCTCATATCTACCTTCTTTTCTATCCTAGGTATACTACAGCTTCTGCTTCTCTAGAGTGAGCTCTCTGCTGCACAAGCTTGAATATAGCAGACACCTGACTTCTTTTACTTTGGATAGATGTCTCTCTTCTTTAATAGCTTGTGTGTAACTAAGTCACCTGATTTGAAACTTGGGCATAGCACACCTCTCTGGTTCTCAGTATCTGCTATAGCATGCCTCCCTTCTTCTCAAGCTTTGGTATATCACACCTCTCTAGTTCTCAGTCTCTGCTATTGCATGCCTCCCTGCTTCTCAAGCTTTGGTATATCACACCTCTCTGGTTCTCAGTCTCTGCTATTGCATGCCTCCCTGCTTTGCAAGCTTTCGTATAACACAGATCTCTGGTTCTCTAGCTCAGTTATAACAGAGAGACTTGCTTCTCTAGCTTGGGTTTAGTACACTCCCTACTTTTCAAGCTTGGATATTGCACACTTTCCTGCTTCTGTAGCTTGTTTAGGGCATCTAGCCTAGCCTTTCTTGATTGGGTACTGCAGAGGTCTCCAAGTCTATGGCTCGGCATAGCATACACCCCTGCTTCACTTTTTTTTTTCCAATTTTTTTTTCAATGACAGTAGTTATGACACAACATACATCAGTCTCGTCACTGGACAATCAATACTAGATACAATGAACATAAAAAAGGCCTCTAGGCGAGGCGGGTACTCCATATTAGCTAAACCAAATCAATTATCTGACAACAAATATGATAGAAAAACATAATTATTCACCCAATCCAATTAGTTACTGGTGCCCACAGCTTCTTGCCCATATCCTGTCTCTTGCAGCCTTTCAGCCTATACACTGCTGACTCCATACTATATATGGCGAGTAACCTAGCCCTCCAATTTATAAACGTGGGGGGATCCAGACTGATCCACTGCGATGTAATATTAGCTCTTAAAATGGCCATTGCAAGGAAGACTAATCCTGTTTACGATCTAGTCCATCTCAGCATGTCCTGAGTCTGATCTATCCCCGGGATCACTAAGCCGGGAGTTATTGAAATTGTAGATTTTTATATAGTGCTGACCTTCAGCAAAAACGAATGTGTATACGGTTTTAATGCAAAAATGTGTTATTATTAATTTTAAAACTTTACAAATAAATGAATGAAATTTTTAAGGAAAAGTTTTTTTGTGTATACGATGTTCTTCATGGTACTCTTGGGCCCGACATATACTTAGTTGTAAATTTGGTAACCTGTGCAATATTGTAATCCCTCCCATTGATGTAAACGTCCCCTTTGGGATTTTAACACACCTATGATTCACAAAACTCAGGAGAAGGAGCTCTGTTTTTTTATAAGATGGAAAAGCATCATTCCATTCAACCCACCCTACCCCAACACACTACAGGCTGTCTGGGAGGTGCTAGCACCTCCCTCAACAGGAAACCTATTGTCCAGGCCTCCCCTGCCAGAGTTTCATCCAGCAACAGGAGGTCAGACTTGTGTCTGTGGCAGCAGCATCCATTTTGTGATGCTGAGGCTCTGTTTAACTTTAACCGGGTAAAGCACCAACTTCATGTCTTTTCCCTTTCCCTCTAGAAGGGTGGAATGCTACCCCCGCCGCCAGAATTGGCGGGGGGCTAGTATTCCAAAGTATTTGACACCTTACACGACATGTTTTGATAAAGCCAAACCAAAGTTAGCATTAACCGCGAGGATTATAATGCATTTAAGAGTATATGGTATGGCTATATCATAGAACAGCTATAAGGAGATGGTTCCGAAAGCTGCAGAGGGGCTAAGCTCATGCTAGGACACCCTCTCACATAAAACCAAGCACTCTGCCTCCAGGATTGTTAAGGCTTGCCATAGGAGTGACTTATAGGTTACTATGTGTCTATATGTAAGGTGGATATAGATATACTATATCTAAGTAAAGGGTGATTACACCACCTTACCCAGACTGAGTGATCAGCCTGTGTTGTCAGTTTAGATGGCCAGCCAGGGGTGGCATATTACATGCTGCAGCCCCTGGTAGGCCTTGGAGGCACCTATGCCCTGGTTACCTATGGTACCCTATACAGGGGCTCACAAAGGTGACCCACTACCCAGGTATGTACCTAAAGTACATGGTATCAATTTAGATAGAGAACAGCTGGGCTGTGGGTCTGATTAGCAGGCCCACAGCCACACTAAAGTCAAAAAAACCAGAGAATCACAGCAAAAAGTGTGGGTGACCATAGGAAACAGACCCTACTCTCCTACACAACCCCCCCCCCCCAAACGTAGGGACATTAAACTAACCTTGACCAGTTGAGTCTTCATGTTCTAAGTGGAAATATCTGGAGAGTCCATCTGCATTGGCATGGTCAGTCCCAGGTCTATGTTCCCCTGTAAAGTCCATCCCCTGTAGGGAAATGGACCACCTAAGCAGTTTGGGATTTTCACCCTTCATCTGAATTAGCCATAAGAGGGGCTTATGGTCTGTCTGAATCTAGAAGTGAGTACCAAACAAGTATGGCCTCAGCTTTTTCAGGGCCCAAACCACAGCAAAGGCCTCCTTCTTAATAGCTGACCAATGTTTCTCTCTAGGGGTCAGCCTTCTGCTAATAAAAGCAATTGGCTGGTCTTGACCATCTTTATTCAGTTGTGAAAGAACAGCACCCACACCCAATTCAGAAGCATCTGTTTGAACAATGAATTCCTTGGAGTAGTCTGGACTTTGCAGAATAGGTGAAGTGCACATGGCCTGCTTCAGGTCATCAAATGCCTTTTGACAGTTTACTGTCCACTGAACTTTCTTTGGCATTTTTTTTGAGGTCAAGTCATTAAGAGGAGTCACAATGTGTTATGCGATTGCTCACGAGGTTCCTGTTGTTTCCTTCATGGTGCCGCAAACTCCCAACTTACATGAATTGGAATGTCCCTTGTATCATACCATTACTCATGTTACTCAAACATTAACTGTACATACCATTTCTGTTAAAGCCCTTTCAAACACTTCTACAATTGCATGCCGCTTTTGTTCAAACTGTTGCCTTTAAGAACAAACACAAGATCAAGTCAGCCAAGAACTTAAAAATGTACTATATAATAAACTGGTTTGTGATTAGTGGTGAGTTGTGATAGAATATCACACATCAAACAAATTCTACCTTGCAATTGTAACTTGTAATCCTTAAAATGGGTTCTATAATGCAATGAGAAATAAAGAAAGAAAAAACATACAAATTCCGATCCCGGGGAGTTCTGAATCTAAACACTAATACACATTCTCCTGTACATATCTAGTTAGCGTCTATTTACTTGGTTTCTGTGTACTAAACGCTGACCGGTGCACCAAGACCTTCTATAGCAGTTTCAGTCACTGCTGTGTTATTCTTGAGCATTTGTTTCATTACACAGTCTCATCGACAATTATAATGTTTTCTTAACATTTACAAACGATTTCAATACTTTCTTAACATATGTTGCATTTAACATCCATGTTTGAATCTTATTCGTGGCAAAACAACCAACTACAATGTCTTTGCTGTATTGTTTCAGAAATCGGAATTGTCTTTACCAATGCTTGATGTTGTTGTGCTTGGTTGCTAAGTAACTTGTTTCTTACTGTTTTGCAGGGGGCGGAAGTCTGTGGACAAAGCCAAACCGGAAACAAAGACGGAAGATGCTGGTGTTCAAGAAGAAGTGGAAGATACTCAGGAACTGGTGGAGAAGGCGAGGACAGGTAGGCAGAATCCAATCCTGGGGACCGGGAGCTGAAGCAGGCTAGCGGGAGCGGGAAATAAGGAGAAAGGCAGGGTATCCGGGCGGGCCACAGCAGCAGAAAAGGAACGCTCGCGGTGACGCTGGAACAAGAAGCAAAGCGTCACCGGGTGTGAGGACACTGTTTATATAGTCTCTGTCTGGGCGTGGGCTCCTTCGCACGTGTAATGGAAAAAACTTTGAGGCTGAGCCGATAAAACAATAACTGATACAAACAAGCATTACTAATTGCAAATCCAAAGATACCAACAAGCATTGCTATTTGCAAAAGAAATAACTCTGCAATGCTAAACAATAAACAATGCTATATTCAATTGTTGGGTTAAACAAACATAGTATGCAATAAGGGGAAACTCAGCTTACAGCAGCATGTGCACCCATGACAGTTCTCCCCCCAAAGGCCGTCTAACAGATCATGGTTTCTGTGGGTGGAGAGCATGAAACGAGCGAATCAACTGAGGAGCATGCACATTAGTTTCGAGCTCCCATGATCTTTCCGAGGGATCATATCCCTTCCCAGCAAACAGGTAAAACAGACGACCTCGAATGCGTTTGGCATCCAAAATCTTTTCAACCTCATATTCTACATGGTCTCCCACTACTACAGGGGGAGGAGGATGATCAGGTCGGGTATTTGGATCGTAAGGTTTCAGAAGGGAGACATGAAAAACAGGATAGATTGCATAATCTTGAGGAAGAACCAGTTTAATGGATACTGTATTCACAATTTTATCTAAAAGAAAGGGGCCAATGAATCAGGGTTTTAGTTTCTTAGGTCCTTCTATTTGGATATTTTTTGTCGCCAACCAAACCATGTTACCTAGCTTGTACTGTGGAGCTGGTATCCTATGGAGATCAGCTGCTTCCTTCATTTTTTCTTTGTTTTTGGTTAACGTCTTCCTAATGTGTTCCTGAAATGTTTGCAAATTGGTTAACCTTTCAGTGATAGTGGGCATGTTATGTGTTTTGTCCGGAAATATTATTGGTAGTGTTCGGGGATGGTGACCAGTGATGAAATAGAAGGGCGAACATCCTACAGCCGAATGCACTGAATTATTATAAGTGAACTCTGCTAAAGGTAATGCCTCATCCCAATTGGAGGACAATGTTGTAGTCAAACAGCGCAAACTTTGTTCGAGGTACTGATTTACTTTTTCAGTTTGGCCGTCAGTTTGGGGATGGAAGGCGGGCGATAGAGCTACTTCAATGCCCAATTGACTGTTAAGCTGTCTCCAAAACTTAGAAAGGAATTGGGGACCTCTGCCTGAAATGATTTTTTGTGGCCATCCATGAAGCTTGATTATATTAGCTAAGAAGATGCTACTCAACTCAGTTGCGGATGGCAGTTTGGGTAGAGGAATGAAATGTCACATCTTTGATAGGAGGTCTACCACTACTAAGATCGTGGTTAAACCATGGGACTTGGGTAGATCTGTGACAAAGTCCAAACTAATTGTATGCCAGGGAAACGGTGGAATCGCCAATGGTTGTAACAAACCCATTGGAGGAGTATGTAAAGATCTTTGTCGTGCACATACTGGACAGGTATGAACATATTGGTGTACGTCTATGCTCATGTTTTTCCACCAGAAATGTCTTTGGCATAGTTCTAGCGTTTTATTAATTCCTGGGTGAGCTGCAGTGGCTAGATCATGATTCCATTTCATGATTTGTTCCCTCAGTTCTTTTTCTGGAATAAACAGTTTATTCTTATGAAAGAAAAAAAATGTCTTGGATTTAAGTGTGCTTTAGTGAAAGCCATTGTTGTTGATCCAGCTTTTGTGTTTTACTCTTCAGCAGTGTCAAAAAATCATCAGAGGAGATTTCAGCACACACCTTCTCAGCAGGTATAATACTCTGCAATTCTTTTGGTAGATCTTTATCCTTGTTACAAACCAAGAGTGAAAGAGTGTCTGACAATAATTGCTTAGTGCCAGGACGATAGGTGATTACAAAGTCAAACTCACTAAAGAATTGCAACCAACGCATTTGTCTGGGAGTAAATGCTTTTACAGTCAAATAGAACTGTAGATTCTTGTGATCAGAAAAGATGGTGATAGCGTGTTTAGCCCCCAGAAGATGGTGTCTCCATTCCTGGAAAACTGCCTTGATTGCTAGTAACTCTCGCACAGCTATGGTGTAATTTTGTTCTGCGGGTAATAACTTTCGGGAAAAGAAAGCTATTGGATGTAAATGACCTGTAGTGACATCTTTTTGCAGCAAAGCCCCACCGATGGCTGTTTGCGAAGCGTCTGCCTCTACAAAAAACGGTCTATCTGGGTCTGGGTGCACCAAAATAGGTGCTGAGGTGAAAGCTCTCTTCAAGGTTTGAAAAGCTGCTTCTGCTTCAATACTCCAATGGAACTTTTTTCCTTTTTGCAGTAATTGCGTAATTGGTACAACTATTTCAGAAAATTTAGAAATGAAGCACCTGTAAAAATTTGTGAATCCTAGGACCCGTTGTATTTCTTTGACTGAAGTTGGGGCAGGCCAATTCAAAATTGCCTCTACCTTTTTTGGGTCCATTGTAATTCCTTCGGGAGATAACCAGTAACCCAGGAATTCCACCTTTGAGGTGTTGAAGACGCATTTCTCTAATTTCACGAACAAAGAATTGTCTCTGAGTTTTTGGAGAACTGCTCGAACATGTTCTGTATGTTCCTCTGGATTCTTTGAATAAATTAAGATGTCATCAATGTATACAATGACGCAGATGTCTAACAGATCATGCAGGACTTCATTAATGAAGTTCTGAAACGCTGCTGGAGTGTTGCAAAGACAGAATGGCATTACTGTATACTCGAATAAGCAGAATTTTGTACGGAAGGCAGTCTTCCATTCATCCCCTTCTTTGACGCGAATTAGGTGGTATGCTCCACGCGTAGATCTAATATTGTGTAAATACTTTAGCCTTTAACTTGGTTTAGTAATACAGGGATCAAAGGCAAAGGATACCGTTTTTTAATCGTTGCCTTATTGACAGCGCGATAGTCGATGCATACTCTCAAATCTCCTGTCTTCTTCGTCACGAAAAAGAGAGGAGATGAGACTGGAGAGGTGGAGCGACGAATGAACTCTAATAGTTCATCCAAATAGGAACGCAGGTACTGGTATTCTGGTTCTGTTAACCACATCGCTGCTGTGGTTATTTTTCCCCTGTGCTGGAAATTGTACTTAGGCTATATTCATGACGAGCTCAGCTCGTCATCAGCACAGCTCAACTGTGCCTCATGACGAGCTGAGCTCGTCATGAGCATGGAAGGGGTTAATGCATATATCCGACTACAAGGCAATAAGGCTCCAGGGATTAGGTCAATTCGGCAATCATAGATCCTGTGAGGAGGCAAGTTAGTTGCTTTGACTGGATCAAACACATCAGCGTAGCCTTGATAGTCTCTGGGAATGGTACTGTGCTCAGAGTGTAACGCAGCACAAAGAAGAGGCATGACAAGATCTTTAGTCTCTTGATAGCAATGAAGCTTGCAATAGGAGGAATCTAAGGTTACTGTACGTTTCACCCAATCTATCCTTGGGTTGTGGAGTTCAAGCCAAGGGATCCCTAAAATGACCCCAAAAGTGGGTGTATCAATGAGAGCAAATGTGATATGTTCAGTATGGCCATTGTCAGTAACTAAAATCAAAGGTGTCGTATGGAAGCATATTAGACCTGAAGAGAGTGCAGAACCATCAACGGCTCACACAGGCTCAGGTTCTTTTTTGGGTACCTGAGTCAAATTCAATTTCCGAGCCAACTCCAAATCAAAAAAGTTACCCCTAGCCCCAGAATCTATGAGTACAGGAAAACTATGTCTTTGATGGTTTGATAAAACCAAAATTATTCTTACTGTGAAATGTCTGGGTATGTGGTTAGTCACACTGGTTGCATACTGTGAGATCTTTTGGCAAACGTCTCCATAGGAACCAGCCTCCTCATTCCCTGAGACAGTTAGTTTTCCGATATCTGAGAGGACTCTGACACTTTTACCAAAGCATTCTTTTTGACTGGTTTTATAGGACAATCTCTGGCGAAATGACCGGATTTGGCACAATACAAGCATAAGTTCCCTTTTCGTCTTCGGTCTTTTTCTTCCTGTGATAGGGGTCCTTTAATTCCTCCGATTTGCATGGGTTCTACCTGCTCATTTTTATCTTCATTGTCCTTACGCTCAGCTTTGAATTGTAAATTCCTAATGTCGCCTCTAGGTCTTTCACTTTTCCGTTCTCCTAGTCTATGATCTAATTTTACCACTAGATCCTGTAATTCAGTAAAGTTGTCTGGTAAGTTGACTATGTGAGCTAGAGAATCTTTTAAGTCATCTCTAAGGCCTCGGTAAAACAAGGATACTCGTTTATTCTCCGGCCACTGGGTTTCAGCAAGTAATCTATTAAAACTAGTGACGTATGTTATTAAATCCTTAGAGGCTTGACGAAGGCTTAGGAGCTCATTGCCAGATGCTTGTAGAAAAACATGCTTAGCAAAAAGGCTGGACATAGCTGTTTTGAAATTGTTTAAATTATGTAACACAGGGTCATTCCGTTCGACCCAAGGCATGGCCCAATTAGCTGCCACTCCACCTAGATAGGAAATAATGAAGGCCACTTTAGAGGTATCTGAATTAAAAACTTGTGGTTTA
Organism: Lissotriton vulgaris; assembly: GCF_964263255.1. Lineage (NCBI taxonomy): Eukaryota > Metazoa > Chordata > Amphibia > Caudata > Salamandridae > Lissotriton > Lissotriton vulgaris. The sequence goes on along the minus strand of NW_028252606.1, from coordinate 26,673 downwards.
CACATAAAGTGTAACTGACATTGGCTCATGAATGTAGTGTAGAGATTACTGTCTCCTGTGAACCTCTCAGGGTTGGCCAAGGGAATAGGACTAGGTGTTACAACGGTAACCTGTACTGGTTAATCAGTGGCATGTCCTGATGAGGTCTGAGTTGGGAAATTAGAAACACCAAACTTAGGAGGAGTCAGGATGGGACGCCTGTCTTCAGCTGTTTCTCGCCATGTTGTAAACCCTGTTCTAGTCTTATCCAACTTGTGTCTAAGGGACTGGTTTCCTTGGCATAACTCCTGCATTTCTTCATTCAATGTATGTACTAACTGTGCTAACTGAGAAACATCCATAGTGGATGGATCCATCACCAGTTGCACCACCAAGAGGAAACAAGGGAGTGTGTGGCTTCGCTTTCTGTTAAGCGATTGCTCACGAGGTTCCTGTTGTTTCCTTCTTGGCGTCGCAAACTCCCAACTCCTTCGTGAACTAACCAGTTAGCAAGGATGAAAGCGCTTAACAAAACTGGTTAATCCCCAAGGGAAAGGGGAAGTGGACAGAGAAAACAAGACAAAACACTGTATCTCTTCCTGAGATGTCAGCGAAGTTTTCTCTTGAAGTGTTCAGGGCTTCTGAATGGTCGCAGGTATTCTAACACACCGTCACTGAATAAACAGGAGGCCTACATGAATTGGAACGTCCCTTGTATCATACCATTACTCATGTTACTCAAACATTAACTGTACATACCATTTCTGTTAAAGCCCTTTTAAACACTTCTACAATTGCCAGCCGCTTTTGTTCAAACTGTTGCCTTTAAGAACAAACACAAGATCAAGTCAGCCAAGAACTTAAAAATGTACTATATAATAAACTGGTTTGTGATTAGTGGTGAGTTGTGATAGAATATCACACATCAAACAAATCCTACCTTGCAATTGTAACTTGTAATCCTTAAAATGGGTTCTGTAATGCAATGAGAAATAAAGAAAGAAAAAAACATACAAATTCCGATCTCGGAGAGTTCTGAATCTAAACACTAATGCACATTCTCCTGTACATACCTAGTTAGTGTCTATTTACTTGGTTTCTGTGTACTAAACGCTGACCGGTGCACCAAGACCTTCTATAGCAGTTTCAGTCACTGCTGTGTTATCCTTGAGCATTTATTTCATTACACAGTCTCATCGACAATTATAATGTTTTCTTAACATTTACAAACGATTTCAATACTTTCGTAACTTATTTTGCATTTAACATCCATGTTTGAATCTTATTCGTTGCAAAACAACCTACTACAATGTCTTTGCTGTATTGTTTCAGAAATTGGAATTGTCTTTACCAATGCTTGATGTTGTTGTGCTTGGTTGCTTGGTTGCTAAGTAACTTGTAACCGAAAACAAAGACGGAAGATGCTGGTGTCCAAGAAGAAGTGGAAGATACTCAGGAACCGGCGGAGAAGGCGAGGACAGGTAGGCAGAATCCAATCCTGGGGACCGGGAGCTGAAGCAGGCTAGCGGGAGCGGGGAAGAAGGAGAAAGGCAGGGTATCCGAGCAGGCCACAGCAGCAGAGAAGGAACGCTCGCGGTGACGCTGGAACAAGAAGCGAAGCGTCACCGCATGTGAGGACACTGATTATATAGTCTCTGTCTGGGCGTAGGCTCCTTCGCACGTTTAATGGAAAAAACGTTATTGTCAGCCTCGAACGTGAGGCCAAGCCGATAAAACAATCCCAGATACAAACAAGCACTGCTAATTGCAAACCCAATGCTACCAACAAGCATTGCTATTTGCAAAAGAAATAACTCTGCAATGCTAAACAATAAACAATGCTATATTCAATTGTTGGGTTAAACAGACATAGTATGCAATAAGGGGAAACTCAGCTTACAGCAGCATGTGCACCCATGACACAATTGACCCATAGTTCTTAACAAACTTCCTGTAGTACCCAGACAGGCCCAAGAAAGCTCTGACCTGTGTCTGGGTGGTGGGAGGAGTCAAGTCCTTTATGGTCAGGATCTTGCTCATCAATGGTTGAACCTGACCCCCACCTACCAGGTGGCCCAGGTACACAACCTTACTCTGCCCTATCTGGCACTTGTTAGCCTTGATAGTTAGGCCTGCCTTTTGCAGGGCCTCCAAAACATTCTTCAGGTGGATCAGGTGATGTTCCCAAGTGGAGTTAAAGACAGCAATATCATCAAGATAAGCTGCACAGTAGTCATCCAGACCTGAGAGTACTTGGTTCACCAACCTTTGGAATGTGGCAGGTGCATTCTTCAAGCCAAAGGCCATTACCACAAATTGATAATGGCCTCCTGGGGTTGAAAATGCTGTTTTGGCTTTTGCATCATCAGCTAGTCTGATATGCCAGACGCCAGCTGTCAAGTCAAATGTACTCAAAAACTTGGCAGAAGCCAATCTGTCAATGAGCTCATCTGCTCTTGGTATTGGGTGGGCATCTGTCCTAGTGACAGCATTGAGGCCTCTGTAAACCACGCAAAACTCATCTTTCTCTTACCATCTTGGGTGTGAGGTTTAAGCACTAGGACTACAGGACTGGCCCAAGGGCTCTCTGAGGGCTCAATGACTCCCAACTCCAACATCCTTTGGACCTCTGTCCTGATACAGTCCCTGACATGATCAGGTTGCCTTTAGAATGTACTCTTCAAAGGCAGACTGTCACCAGTGTCCACCTCATGGGTTCACCAGCTAGTCTGACTTGGAGTCAGAAAAAACATATGTCTGTAGGACTGTAGAACTTGTCTGCAGTCCTGCTGCTGTTGGTCAGTGAGGCTGCCTGCCAAGGCTACACCATCAACTGAACCATCATCAGGGTTCTGAGAAAGCAGGTCTGGGAGAGGGTCACTCTCTTCCTCCTATCCCTCATCTGTAGCCATGAGAATGCCCATGTCTGCCCTGTCAACATATGGTTTCAATCTGTTGACATGAAGCACCCTGTAGGGGTTCCTGGGAGTTCCAAGATCAACCAAATAGGTTACCTCTCCCTTCTGCTCAACAATAGTGTGGGGTCCAGACCATTTGTCTTGGAGTGCTGCTGGGGCCACTGGCTCCAACACTCACACTTTCTGCCCTGAATGGTACACAGTCAGCACAGCCTTTTGGTCATGCCAGGCTTTTTGGAGTTCCTGGCTAGCCTCAAGGTTTTTGGATGCCTTTTTCATATACTCATCCATCCTGGAGCGGAGACCAAGTACATAATCCATTATGTCTTGCTTTGCAGCTTTGAGAGGTAACTCCCATCCTTCCTTCACCAGACAAAGGGGTCCTCTTACAGGATGCCCAAACAGAAGTTCAAAAGGGCTGTAGCCAACCCCCTTCTGTGGGACCTCTCTGTAAGCAAACAAAAGGCAGGGCATTAGGATGTCCCATCTTCGCCTAAGCTTTTCAGGTGAACCCTTAATCATGCCCTTTAAGGTCTTGCTGAATCTTTCAAACAGCCCATTGCACTGTGGATGGTAGGGTGTGGTGAACTTGTAGTTCACTCCACACTTTTTCCACAAAGCAGTCAAATATCCAGACATAATGTTTGCACCTCTGTCTGAGACAAACTCCTTCGGAAAACCCACTCTTGAGAAAACTCCCAGGAGGGCTCTTGCCACAACAGATGCTGTTGTGGTCCTTAGGGGAATAGCTTCTGGGTATCTGGTGGCATGATCCACTACCACCAGAATAAACCTGTGCCCAGATGCTGTTTGGGGATCCATTGGTCCAACAATGTCTATCCCAACTCTCTCAAAGGGAACCCCCACCACAGGTAGTGGTATTGTGAATGTTTTATTAGTAAACTGTGCGATTACTTAAAATCATTACAGTATAAAATACAATGAACTTTAGTAAAATACAGTAAAAGTACCCCCCCTTCTCGGCCAAAACCAGGTAAAACCATTGGTACAGCTATATTGTCCCAAGACTAACTGTGTTCTCTACTATTATACATTATTAAAAGAGTAAGGATTTTGAATTCACCATGAGACCACGCTTACTGGAGTCTGAGAGACGTATAAAAGTTCGACATCATCAGTCGCACTGCGAACTTCGTCAGACCCTTAGTCGACCCGGGTTGAATACCTCAGTCCGATGGTACCAGTTTCTTTACGGCATCTCCCTGAGTTACCTATGGGCTGCCAACTTTGGGGCGACGGGGAAAGGGCTAAGCCCACAATCATGGCCCATCGGAGTAGTAGCCTTTAGTTTGGGGTCTAGTGCCATTTTAACTTGATGGATGAACTTGCCTACCCTGGCTAATAAGCAGGTCGTGGATTCAGAGAAACACAAGTCCGAGGCCTCTCTGCATGTTCTATGGCCCAGAATCCGTAAATGCCGGACGCAGCAATAGCTGTCGGTCACTGGCCAACTTTGTGCAGCAACATAGCAGATGTAGCCAGGATTCTCTGCGATAGTTGCAAAGTCGGCAGGCAGTGGCTCCGTCCGTGCGTGCCCAACTTGAGTTGAAGTCCGCAATCCTGGGGGCCAAAAGGCGCATAAACAGAATTTTCTGTCTTGTTTCGATTGTTAGTGAATCTTGCAGATATGGTTGAGGTTTACCTGGGATGTAGGACTTGTCCAGGGCCAGCGTTAGTGGATTATGCCGGAGCGAGGAAAGGTCAAACTCAAAGGAAATGGACTGGACTTGGCACTTAATGGCTTGGGCCCAAGTGGAATATGGAATTTCGTGAAGATGCAGGCTCCTTCCCTCGATCTTCAGAACTTCAATGGCTAATTCCACCTTGGAGTGCCATGGGGAGCCTGCTTCGCCAAAGATGGATTTTAGCGAGTGCTTTAAGGTGTTTTCGGGCGCTTTCAGGACTCTAATGTAATATTTTAGCAAGTCCCCCAGTAGTGCCAACTCAGGACGTTTCAGGCCTATTTCTAGTCCGAGCCTGTTGTTCCGTGCCTGTCTAGGGGCCCGTAGCACCATCTTATATGCTTTCACCTGGGCCGCTTGGACCACTTTCTCAAAAACCCCTGGGTAGGCTATGTGGCCGTACGTGATGGCGGGGATCAATTTAGCCCTGAGTACTGACAGCATCGGATCTGCAGAGGGACTGGCCAAACCGTGGCTTAAACGTTTTAAAGACGAAATTATTTTGTCAATTTTTGGTCTAAGCTCCTTCAGGTGTTTAACTGCAGTGGCCCTCTCTGATACCCATTTACCCAGATAGTTATAGGATGGGGCCGTGGTGATTCAGTGCTCCCCCTGGGACCATGAAGCTTTTGTTTTGTGATGGTATTTGCCAAAGATTACTATTTGGTCTTGCTCACATTGATACGTAGCTCGTTCTCCTTGTTGTAGGTGGCAAGACTATTTAAGGCTCTTTGAAGGCCTACCTTGGTGTGGTCCATAATTACTGTATCATCTGCCTACTGGAGTGTACCCAGGATCATCTTCCCCAATCTGGGGGGTGCTAGGTTGGCATCTTTCAGGGCATGCCCCATGTCCGCAGTGTACAGATTAAAAAGTAGGGGGGCCAAAACACACCCCTGCTTTAAACCAGAGTTAGTGGCAATTCTTGTGGTTGCAATTGTAGAGCTTAGTTTCACCTGGACCAAGGTCCCCTCATAAAGTGCTTTTATGGCTTTTAGAAGATCTTCGGGATCCCCCAGGTCTCTAGTTTTGCCCAGAGCCGGCTTCTATTCACTCGGTCGAAGGCCGTTGAATAGTCTATAAAGCAACAGAACAGGGGCAGCTTATTCCTCGTGTTAGCCTTCTTAGCGAGGTACGAAAGCACTATGATGTTGTCCAGCGTGGAACAGTTAGCCCTAAAGCCGGTCTGTGAGGGCGGAAGAATACCATTCTTATCCACCCAGGTCTCCAGATCCTTTAGAAGAAGGCGGGCGTAAACCTTGGCTTCAATATCAAGGAGGGCTATCAGTCTGTAATTAGCCAGGTTCGAGTGGTTGCCTTTTTTATGAATGGGGAAAAGGATTGAGCCTTTCCAGGAAAATGGCAAGATTGCGGTTGCGAATGAGTGGTTAAATAAAGGAGTACGTTTGGATGCGAAGAAGGCTGGATCGGTCTTGAAAACCTGGGCGGGAATCCCGTTTGGGCCATGGGCGCTGTCGGTTCTGATGGCCTTGATGTGCTTTGCTATCTCCGCCTCCAAGAATTTTCCAGGTCGGGTCGGTCTTAGTTCTTCATTCAAGGTGCTTTCAGTTTTGATGGTGTTAGCTGCCGTCTTGGACCACCCGGTATTGCAGTGAGATGGCCGATTTGGCTCACAGGTATACAGCCCCTTTGCATACTGTTCCCACACCTTTCCTGCAACACTGTTAACCTTGTTTGCGCCTCCTGATGACAAGCTGTTGATGTAGCGCCAGAGCTTGCTATTGTCTTTATCTTTAATTAAGGAAAACACTGTCAGCCAGTTCTGTTCAGTCAGCTTTCTTTTCAATTCCCAGATGTTCTTTTTGTACTTGGCTCGCAAAACGGCAATAGGGGGGCCCCCTGGCAGGTGGATACCTTTCTTTTTTGCCCTCAGTGCCTTGTTGAGTGCATGCTTGATCTGATTAAGGCTGTGGGTTTAGTAGTGATATTAGGGGGGCATGTGTGGTGCCACCTGATTTGCCATTGGCTTGGCAGGTGACACAGGAGCGACAAAACTCCTTGGTATCTTCTGACATGTGAGGCCAGTGAAAGTGAGGGACAAGCCTGTCCCAAGTCTTGTTCAGGCCAAGATGTCCTGCTAGGGGAATATCATGAGCTAAGGTGAGAAGGAAGCCCCTTAATTCCAAAGGTATGACCAACCTCCTGGAAGCACCAGGCTTGGGGTCTCTAGCCTCTGAATACAGGAGCCCTTCATCCCAATACATTCTATGGGTACCTTTAGCATTCCCAGCAGCCTCAGCAGCAGCTTGCTGTCTGAGGGGTTCAAGAGAAGGGCAGTCCAACTGTGCCTGCCTCAGATCTGCCCTTGAAGGTCCCCCTGTCCCCAGAAACTCAACATGATCAGGCTCATGCTCTTCTAGGACAGTTCCTTCTTGGGTCTCACAATCAGTTTCCTTGGAAGGCTGATCCTCATCCTGAGGCAAGGGGGAAGGCACTGCCTTAACCCTACTGCTTCTCCTCCTGGTAGGCAACTGGTCCATATTTGCAGGATCCAGGGCCTGTTCAGTGTTGCACTTTTTGGAGCAAGGACATGTGCGGATATACCTCACATCTCTGCATGAGTCCTATACTCCCCTTCAGCCCAGACTGAAGATTCTAGGTCATTGCTAAGCACACATTCTACAGGGAGGTCTGAACTAACAACAACACTTTTGAGGCCAGTTACCCCTCCCCAGGAGAAATTAACAATTGCCACACTATGGGTGGTAGTGACATTGCTTGCATTGGTCACTAGGTAATTGTCACCTAGTATGATCTGTCCAGGGTTTACAAAGTTGGGTGTCACCATAGTGACACTTGCACATGTGTCCCTGTAGGCCTGAGCCACTTTGTTATTAATTAAAGGAGTCTGCCTGTACTTACCCAAGTTACTGGGGCTCACAGTAGAAGACATAGCCATGTCCACATCACAGACAAGAACAACTTGATTTGGTATTCTGACTAGGCCAGAATCCACCTCAGTTCCCAGGGTCAACCCTACTATACCCTTCTGTTGAGAACCACCACTATTAGCTGTACTAGAGGGAACAGTTGCCTTAGGGGCAATAGTGGCTGGAGCTGCCTCCTCTGAGGTTCCGTGACAATTGTAAGTGGTGTTTTCGACTCGCACGAATATGGTCGAGTCTGGTATCTACGAACCGCAAATGACGAGCTTAATAAGTGTGCGCAGTTTCGCTGTGCTAACTTAAACCGTTCGTTTGTTATGTGGGTATTACTATCTGTACCCACGGGTTCCATCTTAGATACGGCATCCATTTTGTCTCTTGCCCTCAAGTAGCCAGCGAACGGACGTTGTCCGCTTCGCGACCCTGGGACTCCCAAGATATTTGCGGAAGACACATGTTCTTTGTAAGTGTCTTTATGACGAGGGGGATGCTACTGTAAGGCAGATGGCGCCGCTCGAGGCTCATCTTGCCGCACGGACTTATTGTCTCAGCTGTGCATCTCATTAGGCACGTCCCTTTGATGCCTGTATCTCGTGTTTCCCGATACCTCCCCTTTTACACCCTTTCCGATCTCCCCACTGTCTCCGTCTTCCTCTGCACCTGTCCTTGTTCCTATTTCGATCTGTTTTACTGCCGATTGGAATTCGCTAATGGTGGGAAGATGGGTTTTTACAGTTGGGAACCGCCAAATGTTTCCGCACTTATGTTCCGGACCTCATGTGTTTCAAAGTGACCAAAGCGACCCCTCTGGGGGATAATGGTGGGAACCGGGTTGTAAACTTTTGTGTGCCATGTTGTCCTATGGGTAAAAACTGTATAAAAGGAGCGATCCACAGAACCAATTTGAAGCAGTCTCCCCAAGTTGCACATGGTGTACTTGTCGTGACTTCTGTGTTCCCTGCAGCAAATAAACCTTGAATCTTTGACGCCGAAGGAAGTGTCCCGTGTCTCTGTGATTCGTACGCCGGAACAGGTTACCCACGAAGGTTTCAGGTGTTGTGCCCTGGCACCGCTGGGTCTTAAAGAACCCAGTCCTTCAGTTGGCGCCCAACGTGGGGCTGCATCAGTGGTACCGGTCCAAGCCCGACGATCGTGAGGAACTTCGTGTGAAATCTCCGAGGGAAGGTGCACTCCGCTTCATCGATCCTGTTGTCGAAACAAGTGGCTCGAAGACTTTTCCCGCGAAGATTCCCGCCTCCTGACGGCTGCGACGGACTGCTGCCCTGACTGTAGACCTGTTTTGGCGCCTGGCGTAGACCTTGGTAGAGCGAGACGACTGACGGGCCTTCCTGGTGACGCCATCGATCTTTGAGTTAAGTATTTGTGGGTCGCTCCCAGAGTTCTTGGTTGTTGACACTTTAGCGAGTGTTTTTGTTGTTAACGCTGTGTGAGTGTTTTTGTCGGTGACACTTTGCTAGCGTACTTTGTTGTGTTGTTTGACGACTGCAGCCGCCAAAAACCGAGGGTTTTGTTCTTTGCTGGGACTTGGTAAATCCTGTAACCCTTGAAGTTTGTGAAACTCGGCTAGTGTGCAAGATGCAGAAAGAAATCAGGCAGACTAAACGTAATCAGCGAGATAATGTTGCTACCATAGTGAAGAAAGCAGAGCAATTTCAGCGTGATAAGGAGGTTAAGGATAAGTAAGTGCTTGATAGACTACAGCGTATGACCATAGATAAATGTTATCCCGCTTTGCCTACGGAGTCGGAAAAGAAGGAAGAGGCAGTTGAGGATCCTTTAATGTCTTATCTTATGAAATCGCCACCTCCGTACGTACAGGGTACCACAGCCCCTGTGATCCCCCCTGTACCTGTTCCTGCACCTATTCCTCCTCCGCCTGTTCCTCCACCTGCACCTGCCCTTCCGACTGTTCCTGCTCCTTTGCCTGTTGCTATCCCTACTGCTCCTCCGCTTCCACATACTCCTGCTCCCGCTACTGCTCCTGCTGCTGCTCCTGTTTTGTTAACTCCTGCTGTTGCTACTGTTTCTACTCCTTCTCTTGTTAGTCCTGTATCGTATGCTTCTCCCTCTACTCGTTCTCGTACTACTCCTCTTGCGGCTAGCTTCTTTCATTCGCTCGGACCTGTTCATGGGTCCGCTGGTTCCGATGGTCCTCAGAGACGTAGTCAGCTTCCTGGAAACAGAGAACGCGTTGCGCTATATAATATGGCGATGGGTTGGATGGTAAATCCTCTTAGGAGTCCACCCCGTGTTGTCCTCGATACATTTTGTCAATTCAATATACCAACCCAGAGATATGTGTTTAATGAAATGTGTAAGTTCCTTTATGATCAGATAGCGGCCGATGCGCCTGACGAGGTGCTCACCGCTCTGTCTGATCTTCAGCTTCAGTTCGCAAATGGGCTGATAGTGGATACCAACGTTCGACGTGCTGTTGAGCGGTTACTATCTTTTCGCCCCGCTCCGATCCCTCATGCATTGTTTGTCGAGGATGTTGAAAAACAGCCAGACGAGTCTGGCCAATATCCCATGCGTGAAGTTCCACCGGTTTGGATACCACCCAATCCTAATGCTCAACCTCCGACGACAGTGGGGCATTTCGAGAGAGTATGGATACATCTCCCATGGAAACGCTCGGAAGTGTTACAGGTAAAGCAATCTTTGCCTGACCCTCGCAAAAATCCTACAGGGTATTACAAAGAATTATCGCAGCTCGTAGATGCTACGGTAATGAATCTTTCCGATATCGATATGTTGTTCGGCAATGTCGTACCGCAACCGGTATGGGCTAAGATTCGGCAGGAAAATCATCCGAATGAATTAGGCGGTGATTGGGCTGCCATTGTAGCGGCAGATGCCGGACAAGTTGGTGGTGCTAAACCCGACCAGTTGATTACTGCTCTTCCCCAACGAATAATAACATTAATGAAAACTCTTATGCCAGCTATGAGGGTAAACTGGGACAAATTGTCAGCTTGTAAGCAGAAGAAAGATGAGAGTGTTTCCGACTTCTTTACGAGGTTCGAGGAAGCATTCATTGATCATAGTGGACAGGATATGGGCACCGAGGGTGGTCAGAGATTGTTTGTGGATAAATTTGTTTCGAATTTATTGCCCGATTTGAGCAATAAATTAAAGAATTCAGAAAGTGCATGGGCCGTTTCTACCTCAGCTCAGATATTGGCTATGGCACAATACTATGAGAATAGAGAGAAAGGAGAGAATGACCGTGCTGATAAAAAGACGAAAGAGCTCAAAACTAAAGTGTTGTTGCAACAAGCGTATCCTCCGCGTTCAAATCAGAATGCGTCCCAACAGAATAGATCGCAGTCGCAATCGAATCGATCGCAGCCGCGTAATGATTCCTCCTCCCAAAGATCATCGTTAGGGTACAATCAATGTGCTTATTGTAGACAGGAGGGACACATTAAATTCAATTGCCCTGTTTTGAATGAACGTAACAATGGTAACTCATCCAGAGGAGGTCGTGGTGGTTCGCAGCAGGCATCACGTGGTAGAGGTCGTGGTGCTCAGAACGATCGCTTAGATAACTCATCCAATTCTAATAATTGTTTCGATCAACGTGGATCATCGCAAGGACGATCTGCGCAGTACAATGTAGACGATTATTACGTCGATCAGGGAACTGACGACAGTAATTACTAGGACAGCCAAAGACAAGGAGAGGGAGTGGTATCAGTTCCGGTTGATCAGAGAGGGCCTTACGTCGCAGTTGCTACATCAGGCGTCGTTGAGCCTTTTCTGTTGGACACTGGTGCAGCGAAAAGTTCTATCATGCATTCGAAACTCCCTGGCGCACCTTTGTCTGGCTTAACAAATGTTTCCGTTGGATTCTCTGGCGCCCCCGTTAGCAATCCAGTTTCGCGCCCTTTGCCCCTTACCATAGGGCCACGTGAGCTAGAAGCTCCGTTGATTTTGACTACTGGTTGTGGTGAAAATCTTTTGGGCCTGGATTTACTTAAACGTTTGTACGCGACTTTGTATTGTTCTCCTGCGGGTGTAAAGCTTACGTTAGGAGAGAGGGTTGTCTCTCCCATGTACTTGTCCCTCGATAAGCTCCCACCGGAATTGAGTTCTCTTCCTGCGTCTTTGTGGGCAACAGGTCCAAACGACGTGGGCCTACTTGATATCTCCCCTTATGTTGTACAGTTGAAATCTAATGTGCGACTGCCACGTATTCCCCAATATCGTATCTCTCTTGATGGTGAACGAGCACTGTTAGCGATCATCTATGATCTGATCGAGAAAGATGTTATTGAGGAGACTCGGGGAAACGTGTGCAACAGTCCTGTGCTGCCCATTCTTAAACGTACTGATCCTTCAAAACCGCCTGTTTATCGCTTTGTTATCGATTTACGGGAGGTGAATAAAATTGTGGTTCCTCAATTTCCCGTTGTGCCTGATATCACGGCGCTACTGACTCTGATTCCAGCTTCTGCATCATGGTTTTCGGTGATTGACTTGAAAAATGCGTTTTTCAGCATCCCGATTGCCGAGGAGAGCAGGGACCTTTTCGGTTTCTCTCTCGGTGGACGTAGCTTCCGGTTCAAACGCGCTCCTCAGGGCTACTGTGAAAGTCCATCGATTTACAGTCAAGCCTTGAAGGGTCAACTGGATGCGTTTAGGTTGCCGGTTGGTGCGGCCTTAATCCAATACGTCGACGACTTATTGGTGGCTGCTGATACTCAGGACGTTTGCAAAATCGCTACGGTGTCGTTGCTGCAACATCTCTGTGAGCTGAATCATAAGGTGTCCCCTTCTAAACTCCAATATTGTTGTCAAGGAGTAACCTATCTAGGTCACTTATTGTCAAAGGAGGGAAGGAGGTTGACCCCAGAGAGGATTGCAGCAATTGCGCGAATGGCTGTGCCAAAAACCCAAAGAGATGTGCGTGCCTTTCTAGGTATCACGTCGTACTGCAGGCAATGGATTCCTAATTTTTCATTGCTAGCGAAACCATTGGTGGCTCTTACGTGCAAGGATGTTTCAACCCCTTTACCATGGACGGAAGAATGTCAGAAAAGTTTTTCTGAACTGCGTGATTCATTGTGTTCGGCTCCTGTGTTAGGTACCCCTGACTACAGTAAGCCGTTTACGTTATATGTTCACGAGAGGGAAGGTTGTGCTTTGAGTGTCTTAACGCAACCTTTTGGTGGTAAGCAACGTCCATGTGCATATTTTTCCTCGACCTTGGACCCAGTGGCTAGAGCATTGCCGAGTTGTTTGAGGGCAACTGCGGCAGCTGCGGTCTCTATCCGACAATCAGCAGGATTGGTCATGGATAATATGCTTACGGTGATGGTTCCGCATGCAGTCGACACTCTTTTGAATCGTACGAAAACTCAGCACTTGACGAGTGCAAGGTTGTCTGGGTACGAGTTGACGTTGTTGGCAAGTCATATCCAGATAAAACGTTGTAATGTTCTGAACCCGGCAACTTTGTTACCAATTAGCACAGAGTCAGATGAAGTAGCAGAACATGATTGCTACTTGAGGACAGAAGAGGAAACAAAAGGTCGAGTGGACCTTAAAAACACCCCATTGGAAGAACCAGATGGTACACTGTATGTGGATGGGTCATGCTTTAAGTTGCCGAATGGCGATGTGACTACTGCTTATGCTGTTGTAACGTTGAATACTGTTGTTGAGACTGCAAGATTAAATCAGAATTCTGCCCAAGCTGCAGAGCTGATTGCTCTTACTAGAGCATGTGTGTTAGCGAAAGGGAAACGTGTGAATGTGTTTACCGATAGCCAATATGCGTTCGGTGTTGCACATAGTTTTGGACGATTGTGGAGAGAGAGAGGTTTCTTGACGTCGCATGGTACGAAGATTCAGCATGGACAACTTGTGAATGATCTCTTGGATGCATTGACGTTGCCTACGCAAGTTGCGATTGTTAAATGTAGTGCGCATCGTAAGGTGACGGATGATGTTGGTCGTGGTAATGCGTTTGCGGATGAGATTGCTAAGGAGACTGCCCGGAACCTTAGCACTCGGATGTATGTGACGAGTTCGGTTAGGTGGCCTACAGAATCGAGTATGTGTGAGGACACTATCGAGAGTGTGAAAGCAATTCAGAATGAAGCCACCGACACTGAAAAGACGACGTGGAAAGAAAGTACGGGAAAGTTGGATGCGAATGGTTGTTGGATTGATTTGTCTGATCAGAAAAGATGGATGTTACCCGATGCGTATGTGCTGGCCGTTGTGACAATGGCGCATGGGTTAGCACATATTAGCGCGAAAGGTATTTGTAAGTTGCTATCCCCTGTGTGGAAGAATGATGGCATTACGAAATGTGCTGAACGTCTGGTGAAGAATTGTATGGTGTGTATGATGTACAATCCTGGCAAAGGAACCCCAACTCCTCCTGGCAGTTTTGCTCCCCCTTCATGCCCCTTTGAGGTGATTCAATTGGACTTCATCCATATGGAGCGATGCAATAACCTGAAATACGTTTTAGTTGTGGTTTGCGCATTCTCCCGATGGATCGAGGCCTATCCTCTCAAAGACAATACTGCTTTGTCTACTGCGAAAATCCTACTGAAGGAATATTTTCCTCGGTATGGAATGCCTAGAGTCGTGTGGTCAGATAACGGAAGTGAGTTTGTTGGAAGTGTGATGAAGAGTGTGTGTAAGGGCCTTGGAATTAATCAAAAATTCCACAGCGCCAATCATCCCCAGTCAGCTGGATTGGTTGAAGGGTACAACGGCACCCTTAAACTAAAGCTAGCGAAGATTCAGGCTACGACTGGTCTTTCGTGGCCTGACGCTTTACCTTTAGCATTACTGTCAACTAGGGCGACTGTACACTCCCGAGTAGGGCTTAGTCCCTAAGAAATAGTGTTCGGCCGTCCTGCGAATGTGTGGGGGGTTCCTAGGCCAGGAATGTTCTCTGATCTTGAGTACCCAATGTTGATCGATTATCTACATGACTTGACTGCTAAACTGAGGTTTATTCACCAACAGGTTTACGACGCATTGCCGACGCAGACGGAGGGTCCAGGCCACCAGCTCCAGCCCGGAGACTGGGTGGTGACGAGAAATTTTTCACGCAAGAATAACCTGGACCCGAGGTTTACCGGACCCTATCAAGTGCTCCTGGCCACGAGGACTGCCGTTCGTCTCGAGGGACGTAAGAATTGGGTGCATGCCACCCATACCAAAAGAGTCCCCATCCCTTTGCCGGCAGACCCGCGGGTAAGGAGAGGCATTGCATCAGCTGAAACAGAAACATTGCCGGCGTTTGTACCTTTCAGCGACGCACAGCCTGTTGGAGAATCCTCAGCGCAGCAGAAAGACACTGTTGAACAATTAGCATCGAAAGACTCAAGACCAGAACACTCAACTGATCAGCAGGACGCTGTCTCTTCAACGGATCCTTTGTTTGACGAGCAGACACGTCCTGGGAAAACCCGATACTTTTTGCGATCTCGCACTAAAGACAAATAAAAGATCCTGCTTTGCTGTATTGACAACTGCATTATCCCGTTTTCCGTGATCAGTTTTGAACCTTCGTATTACTGTAATTATTCCTGTATATATATATGTTGAGCTTCATTCCTTGTACTTTTTGCCTCCACAGCTGAGAGACTTTGTTTTTGCATACATACATATTGTGCATTAAAGGCCGTAGGGCCGCGCGCGTACTTCCTTCTGGATAGTAGGTCTTGACGCTAGGTTAAAGGCCGTCGGTTCCTGGGAACTCCTAGGGATTGACTATTGCTACACAGAACGAAGTGCGTCAAGAAACGTTGCGGACGGTCATAGGGAATGGCATTCTCGAAGCTGAATGATTTGGAGGGAGCTCAGGTTCACAGATTCAAACTGCAGCAACTCAGTCGTACCAAATGTTTTATATTCCAACTGTTTGTATTGTTTTTGACTGCTTCTGCATTATTGGCGGGTGGGGTGTATTACACGATGTCTTACTTCTTACCTTCTGCTACACCTACTCCTACTCCTGACCCCAAACTTGCCTCTACTGTTTCCCCTCATTCCTTTCATATGTTACCCGAACACGAGCAGGCTAGACGTGTAGAATTCCGCAACAATTCCTTTATTCAGCTTCTTCATCAGCATCAGTTAGTGGTTAACACTACTAATTGTTGGATGTGTGGGTTGATGCCACATACTACGGATAAGGGAATTCCATATCTGGTGTTACCGTATAGTTCCCAAGGGTCAGCTCGAGCATTTCAAACAATGTTTCGAAGCGCACTGGGTTTCCACCCCATTCGAGAACCACGTTCCCCCTACTCTGGTCCTACCTCGTATCAAAAACCTTTGTCTATAGCAATAGAGGATTTAGATAGTGATATCTATGATCCCTCGCTTATTCCCGAAGAAGAGGTACAGGCCTATAGGGTCCTAAGTAGAGGTGAATATAGTGCGTTCACTAGCGAAAAGCAGCTTAAAAGCTCGCCTCCAATATGGGTCGTACCCCACACTGGTAATTTTTGTCTCATGGGTCGTGGCCGACGATCGCAAGCCCGACTTGGAGCAAGTGCTTGCACTGAAAATTACATTCTGCCGATGTTCTCGTCCCCTGTGTTTCTGGCTGCCAAGGGTACATACTTTATCTGCTATGATCGTGCATATGCATGGTTGCCCGCTGACTTCATGGGCTCATGCTTCATTGCAAATTTGTTGCCTCCGACGTTCACTGTAGATGCCGATTATCATAAGACTAGAGTTGTGCGAGGCGTAATTAGCGAAGAGGATACTGCCGGTCAAGAGGCAGGAGACTTTTTCAAGGGTTTCCTCCCGTTTTGGGGACCTATGGTCAATAGTAGGAACCTGAGACAGTTGACTCGAGTGGTAGAATCGACCGCTAATATTACTGCCAGTGCCCTTGGTAATATCACCACAGAACTTCAGGCGGATAGACTTATGACGTTACAAAACCGTATGGTTTTAGATGTCATCTTAGCAGATCGAGGTGGGGTATGTAAGGTGATCCATTCGAGCTGCTGCATTTTCATTCCAGATAATGCTCCCACTGTCTATCAAGCCATCTCGAGGTTGCATAAGATCTCCGAATCCATACACGTGGATGTAGGGGATTGGACGCTACTTGGGTGGTTTTGGGGCCTGATGTCGACTTGGGGTTGGAAGATTCTGATGATCATTGGAGTTGTTGTAGTGTTCCTGTTCACGTGTTGCCTTTGTGTACAGTGTGGTCCTGCCTTATGTGGCCTCTGTGCTACAACGTGTATAAGACAACCACCTGTTACCAAGGGGACTCGGTTGGACAGAGCTATGCTACAGCAACATCTCGATGGTTTGATGAATATCGAATATGACTCCGACTAGTGCTTGCCTACATGAGGGCAAAAGGAGCGTCTGAGGTTCCGTGACAATTGTAAGTGGTGTTTTCGACTCGCACGAATATGGTCGAGTCTGGTATCTACGAACCGCAAATGACGAGCTTAATAAGTGTGCGCAGTTTCGCTGTGCTAACTTAAACCGTTCGTTTGTTATGTGGGTATTACTATCTGTACCCACGGGTTCCATCTTAGATACGGCATCCATTTTGTCTCTTGCCCTCATGTAGCCAGCGAACGGACGTTGTCCGCTTCGCGACCCTGGGACTCCCAAGATATTTGCGGAAGACACATGTTCTTTGTAAGTGTCTTTATGACGAGGGGGATGCTACTGTAAGGCAGATGGCGCCGCTCGAGGCTCATCTTGCCGCACGGACTTATTGTCTCAGCCGTGCATCTCATTAGGCACGTCCCTTTGATGCCTGTATCTCGTGTTTCCCGATACCTCCCCTTTTACACCCTTTCCGATCTCCCCACTGTCTCCGTCTTCCTCTGCACCTGTCCTTGTTCCTATTTCGATCTGTTTTACTGCCGATTGGAATTCGCTAATGGTGGGAAGATGGGTTTTTACAGTTGGGAACCGCCAAATGTTTCCGCACTTATGTTCCGGACCTCATGTGTTTCAAAGTGACCAAAGCGACCCCTCTGGGGGATAATGGTGGGAACCGGGTTGTAAACTTTTGTGTGCCATGTTGTCCTATGGGTAAAAACTGTATAAAAGGAGCGATCCACAGAACCAATTTGAAGCAGTCTCCCCAAGTTGCACGTGGTGTACTTGTCGTGACTTCTGTGTTCCCTGCAGCAAATAAACCTTGAATCTTTGACGCCGAAGGAAGTGTCCCGTGTCTCTGTGATTCGTACGCCGGAACAGGTTACCCACGAAGGTTTCAGATGTTGTGCCCTGGCACCGCTGGGTCTTAAAGAACCCAGTCCTTCACCTCCTTGATGCAATCACTGGTCCAGTGAGTATTACTTTTACAGAAATTACACAAGGGTTTCTTTGGACCTTCTTTCTTTTTAGGTTGTTGGGGACCCCCACCATTAGAAGCTTTTTGGGGACCTTGAGAAGACTTCTGGTCTTTTGCTTTCTTTTCTCCCCACCCTTTTGGTCTTGCTTCTTCTGATCACCACCTTAGTTCTGTACCTTATGCTTCACCCTGGTTCTGACCCATTTGTCTGCCTTCTTACCCAATTCTTGGGGAGAGGTCAGATCAAAGTCAATCAGGTGTGGATGCAATAACTGGTTCTGACAATTATTAAGAATCTGTTCTCTCATAATCAAGGTATACAATCCTGTATAGTCATTGACCTTCCTGCCCAGTAACCAGCCTTTCAGAACCTTAGTGGTACAATCTACAAAGTCAGTCCAGTCCTGAGTCTGTGTCTTCTGGGTGTCTCTGAACAGCAACCTGTACTGTTCAGTGGTTAAGCCAGACCCATCTATCAGAGCACTCTTCAGGACATTGTAGTTGTCAGCATCCTGTTTATTAACTGTTAGGAGCTTATCTCTACCTTTGTCTGCAAAGGAGAGCCATAAAATTGCTGCCCACTGATTCTGGAGTACCTGCTGTACTTTGCAGGCCCTCTCCAAAGCAGTAATCCACTTGTGGATGTCATCCCCTACCTGATAGGGCGGCACAATTGTATTCAGGTTTCTATGGTCATGACACCTTTCATTATCTTTAGGAATTATGCTGCCACCATTGGACTCTAGTCCACACAATTTTCTCTCTCTCTCAAGAGCCAGGGTCTCTTTGGCAAGGGCAATTTCTTGCCCTTGATCCTAAGCTTGGATTCCCTCATCCTAGCCTCATGCTCTCTTCTCTCAGGGGAAGGCATTCTCCCTAGAGCTGAGGCATGGGACCCTATTGAGTCAGCAAGTGTTTGGAATCACTGGAAAGTGATCTTCTCCTTCTGCGCCCATTGTTAGGCCTACCTGGGGGTCTGGTTTGGATTCTTCCATTCTCAGTCCCAAGTATTCCTAGGTTAACCTGGTTCAGTTCTCTGACTTGCACCTGGTTATCATCCACTACAGCATCAGGATCTCCCTGGTTGTCACCAGTGGGATCATCTGCTGAGGGATGGTCCTCCTCTACATTCCCTGATAGACCTGGGTTGGATGCTTTGTCCACATCATATTCCACTAATATATCTATCGGGTGCTTAGAGGTGGGGCTTTGTCCTTGTCTCAGTCTTCTGACAGTACATAAACTTCTCAACTCATGAAAAGTGAATGTGTCATACTTAGAAGGTACCCTGGGAGGGTCAACTTCTGTGGGGAGAGGCACACTAGGCTCTCCTCCTAAAAACATTTTCTAGTTAGGTGTGGTGTGTGCACCTACCTACACTAAATGTTTTCTACTAGAACTTCTCTAGAGTTGTAGTCAGGGTGTGCTAAGCCCTTTGCTCTACAACAACTATTATAAGACTTGATTTATATGTACCTACTGGTACCTTAATGTGATCTTTCAAATGATATTACATGATTATATGGTAAAACAAATTCAAGCTCTTATCCCACTGCTGCAACCAATGTGAGAAGTTAGCCTGGCATATGATGTCCACTATTCTAGTTGGCACCTTGCACCAGTCTAAATGACCCTTATTGATGGTGGTTGTAAAGTCAACCTTATAGACAAGCTATCCTAGTATGTATGTATGTAGGCATACTTATATAGCGCAACTGTCACCCAAAGGGCATCCTGGCGCTTTGACCACAGAACATTCCTACCGATGCCAATTACACTGCCTTCGGAAAAAGGTAGGTTTTAAGGTCCTTTCTAAAAGACAGGAGATCCTGCTTGCACCTTAGGGCCAGAGGTAGGGAGTTCCAAAACTTGGCGGCCGTGAAGCTGAATGAGCGGCCGCCCATCCTCACCCTTTTTATCTTAGGAACAGTCACCAAGAAGGCCGAGGAGGATCTCAGAAGTCTGGCAGCAGAGTACCAGGAAAAAAGACCTCGCAATACCACTGGACCTAGCCCATGCAAGGCTCTAAAGACCAAGCAAGCTGATTTAAAGCAAATCCGTTTTTGCACCGGTAACCAGTGTAGGTCCAAAAGGGCAAGAGAGGACGAAGCAGACCATGGCCGCGAGAGCGCCAGTTTAGCTGCCATAGTCTGTACCCGCTGTAGCTTCATAATTAGAGTACTGGGGTCTCCCAGAAGCAGTGCGTTGCAGTAGTCTAACCTACTGAGGATGATACTCCGCACTGCTTCCGTCTCGCTGAATGAGGAAGTAGTGGCAGAATCTTCCGCAACATGCGTAACAGCAGCATGCAGGTCGTCGTGGTTTTATTAACGAAGGCGTCTAGCTGGAGACTAGGCCCGAGCAGGACACCTAGGTTACCGACTGAGTCTGCCGCTGCGACTGTGCCTAAGGTAGAGGACTAGCATGCCTAGTGGTAGCATGGACTAGCAGTCTTAGGCAAAACTCCAAAGAGCATGTGAAGCTGTTTGTCTTACCAATTATAATCCCTTGAATACCAAATGAAAGGACACCACACAAGGTATATATCAAATATATATGTATTTAAAAATATGTATTTATTTCTAACACAACCCCTCTGACTTCTTTATGAGGTCAGAGATCGAAGTACATCACAAGTTACTTAAATAACATACAATAAGTTGCACAAATACAGTTTTGCCCTAGGGGCCTCACAAACCATATACTAAGTAAGTGGTATAAGAACCACTTCAGAAAGAGTGAATAGGCCTAGAGCCTAGGAAATCGCTAGGGCTACACTAGACAACCAAAGGTTAGGAAGTAGGAGACCCACGGGAGACGCGTGCAATGTCTAAACACAGTCGCGAGTTACCTTTGACTTAGAATGGAGAACGTAAAAGTTACAAAGTTAAAGATTTAGGGCACTTCCGGATGGACTACGACAAAACCACTTTAGACTAGGACACTTGGAAAGTCAATAACCACGGAAGCACCGGAGTACTCGAGTTACCTCACCCAGGGAAGCCGGATGCATAGGTGTCTTTAGGTGTCGGGTTTCGTCGATGTTTCCTATGGAGATCTGCAAAGAAGTGCTGTAGGCGACCAGGGGAAAAGTGTCCGGGTGGATCCAAGGGTGTATCGAGGAACTGAAGAACCTGAAAGCAGAGGGGACAGAGTCTGGGTCACTAGCCAGTGACCAGGAATGAACCAGGAAAGAACCAGGCGATGTCGAGGAGATTTCAGGTGAAGAGGTGAAGCTTCTCTCTGCAGCCACGAGGACCAGGAGGTGTCGACGACAACCAAGAGCTGGATTCGAGCTGTCCTATAAAGGATCTAGTTGACTGTTGTGTCGGTATCTAGACTGAACCCAACAAGCTTTGGCAAATGCAATCCACGTAGGAAGTGAAGATTGGCTTCAAGTCAGACCAGCAAGGTCTGGGGAGCTTCTTCTTTGCGGGAAGCTGAAGCAAGCCTGGAGCAACCAGGCCAGCTTTGTAAATTCAAAAAGAAGTCTTCAGAGGGCTAACTAGCCAGTGGGCTAGCAACCGGGAAGACACATCAAGCTGAAATGCAGGAGCAGGCCCCACAGGCATTTGTGGAGTGTGGAGGGCTGAGCTTTGGTGCAAATGGCCCTCGGGTCTGGGGCTTCTCATACCCTAATGCACAACTGCGAGGGTACCTCAGGAGTTGGGCAGTTAGCAAAATGCAGGAAGTCCAGGGTGTCGGGTCCCACATCTCTCGTGTCCACCACGGGTCTCAGCTTTGCTGTGGATGTGGATCGGAGTTAAAGAAGTCTGGAAGTCCAGTTCCTGAGTCGCTGAGTCTTCGGGTTCCAGCAAGAGCATTGATAAAGCAAACTGACAAGTTACTGATGGTGCCTGTTTGCACAGGGTAGTAACTCCTTGACCACAAGGGAGATGTCTTCAGTCTTCTAGTCGATATAGAATGTCGAAGGTCCAAGAGTTTTGTATCAAATTTTCATTCCAGGATAATCTAAAGTCTGTAGACACAGTTCGTATCGTTATACTGGTTTTAGGGGCTGGATTACCTGCTAGGTCCCTCCTATGGGTGGGCCTGGGAAGGGTGTGGTTACACCCCTTTCCCTTTGTCCAGTTTCGCACCAGAGCGGGGCTGGAGTGCCCCAGCAACTGGTTTGAACCGGGTTATGCATGGAGCACCTTGTGTGCCCCAGGCAGTGTCTGGAAAAGCATCTTTCCATTCAACCCACCCTGCCCCAATACACTACAGGCTGTCTGGGGAGGTGCTAGCACCTCCCTCGACAGGAAACCTATTGTCCAGGCCTCCCTTGCCGGAGTTTCATCCAGAAGCAGGAGGTCAGACTCGTGTCTGTGTCAGCAGCATCCATTTTGTGATGCTGAGGCTCTGTTTAACTTTAACCGGGTAAAGCAGTAACTACATGTCTTTTCCCTCTGGAAGAGTGGAATGCTACCCCCGCCGCTAGAATAGGGGGTTGGGGGGTAGTATTTTAAAGTGTTTGACACCTTACACAACATTTTTTGGTAAAGCCAAACCAAAGTTAGCATTAACCGCGAGGATTATAATGCACTTAAGAGTATATGGTATGGCTATATCATAGAACAGCTATAAGGAGATGGTTCCGAAAGCTGCAGAGGGGCTCAGCTCATGCTAGGGCACCCTCTCACATAAAACCAAGCACTCTGCCTCCAGGATTGTTAAGGCCTGCCATAGGAGTGACTTATAGGTTACTATTTATCTATATGTAAGGTAGATATAGATATACTATATCTAATTGAGGGGTGATTACACCACCTTACCGAAGCTGAGTGATCAGCCTGTGGTGACAGTTTAGATGGCCAGCCAGGGGTGGCATAATACATGCTGCAGCCCCAGGTAGGCCTTGGATGCACCTATGCCCTGGGTACCTATGGTACACTATACAAGGGCTCACAAAGGGGACCCAATACCCAATCAAGTAAGTACCTAAAGTACATGATATCAATTTAGAGAGAGAACAGCTGGGCTGGGGGTCTGATTATCAGGCCCACAGCCACACTAAAGTCGAAAAACCAGAGAATCACAGCAAAATGTGGGGGTGACCATAGGAAGCAGACCTTACTCTCCTACAGTAGCCTCATAAAAATTCATTACAAGCTCCTTCTGCCCTCTAAATACAGGAAGCTGGAAATTCTAAGGGGATTGTCCTGAACAAGGATAAAAATGTAGGGAAAATTGTCATTTTAATAATGTTACAGCGTCCGTACAAGGAGAAATTAAAGTGATTTAATCTTGCAAGTGTCTGATCCACACTTTTTATAATCGGCTGTATATTCAACTCGGGTATCTGCTCAACCACTGCTGTCATTTTTATACCCAAGTAAGTTGCAGCTGATACAGTCAAGATCTCCTGCGGTCTTAAAGTGTCTGTGTGTATGACCTGGGGTTTGCCGGGATTTCATTTATAGCCCAAAACAGAGCAAATTGTTTCGCAAGATCATACACTGCCGGAAGCGCAGATCTTATGTTAGTTGTTAAGATGGCGACGTCATCAGCATAGGCTTGTGTTTTGTACGAGACACCATTAAGCGTCGCTCCCATGATCCGTGGATTGGCATCTAGCTTACAGAGTAAAGGATCAATATAAATTGAAAATAATAGCGGTGAGCAAGGACACCCTTGTCGGGTTCCTCTGCTAATGGACAATATGCTGGATTCTTGCTCGGAAATCCGAACACTAGCCTCAGGTGAGCTATACAGTGCCTGTAGAGCAGTGATGAAGTCCTGCGGTAACCCTTTAGTCTTTAGCATCAGCCAAAGAAGCCCCCAGGAGACCCTGTCAAATGCTTTCTCTGTATCCAACAGGATCATCCCCAGGGGCGCCTTGCAGGCCTGAGCCCAGTCAAACAAGGCTATTGCCTGTTTGACATGGTTAGATGTGTCTCGACCCGGGATGACGCCATGCTGATGGATAGACCCTAGGGGAGCAATAACCTTTCCAAGCCTCAATGCTACTATTTTTGAGTAAATCTTGCTGTCTGCACAAATCATAGAGATAGGGCGGTAAGATGAAGGACTAAGTTCTGGCTTGTCCTCTTTTTAAAAAACTTCAATAATTGTTTTGTGCCATGAGTCAGGCGTCTGGCCCTTCGGGGCTCTTTAAAATAAAGATTCGAGCTCGCCATAGAGACTCTGCCTGAATGTGCAAAAGAATTCCAGAGGTATTGCATCAGGGCCTGCGGCCTTGCCTGCCACCAGCAAAGTTATGGCCAGTTCGATTTCCTCATGCGAGATTGGGGCAGATAGCATCTCCCTCTGCTCCACAGTGATCTGAAAGGTTACATAGTCACCGAGAAAGTCCTCTCCTGAAGTTGTTGGAGCATCTTTCATAGTAGAATAAAGCCCCTGAAAGAATTCCTGAAAGACTTCCAAAACCTTAGCTGGGAGGTCCTGAATCTGCCCCCTTTGATCTTTTATTGATCTTTGCTGTATACGCTTAGCTATCAATCTACCAGTATTCTCTCCCAATTCGTAAATATCAGCCCGATGTTGCTGGTATTTAATAGCTAAATCCTCCCCATAATATTGATTTATCATAGTTCTTGCGGCTGCAATCTTTCTCTGACATTTCTCTACTTTCTGCTGATCCCCGATTACCGTAACAAGCTTTTCCTCAGCCTCCCGAAGCTGGCCTACCCAGTCATAAATCTTCTCTTTTATCTTCCTCTGTTGGTATAAGGAAAAACTGAGGGTATCCCCCCTCACTGCAGCCTTGAAGGTGTGCCAAACAGTTAACTCGGATGCAGTGCCCTTATTCCACTCAAAAAACTCCACAATCCAATTCACCATATGCGTGCCGTATTCCGGGTCAAGTAATAACTTTCTGTCGAATGTCCAAGTGGCCCCCTTTTAAGGCAAAGTCCGTGTTAGAAGTTGGATTACTAATGGATTGTGATCCGATATCAGTATGGGGAAGGGCTCGCACCTAGTTGTTCCTGTTATTAAATTGGACAAAAAAAATAATCTAGGCATACAATTTTTTTGTGGGGGGCAGAGACATACGTTTAACCTAACCCCGCTTGACTCTTGATTTTGCCAGATGTCGACCAACCCATGCTCCTGGCGCAACCCCTGTAAGACCTTGAAGGACTTAACCTTCCTGCCAGAATAAGGAGTATTACTGTGAAGATTGAAGCTGGCATCTAAATGGATATTAAAATCCCCACAGAAAACTATCAAGGGAGGCCCCAGAGCAAGTTCAATGTTTAAAAAGTCAAAACTCGTAAGGTGATCTAAATTAGTCCCATAGAGGGAGCATAGAGTATATAATGTTCCCCTTATACCTGCTTCTAAGATTACCCATCTCCCTAATTTGTCTTCCTTAACCCGATTACAATTCACAGTACCATGCCTTGCCATTATTGCTACCCCTCAGGTATTAGTAGCTTGCCGGGTACATGGCAGGAGATCGAGACCCAAATATTTTAACCACCTTTGATTATTCCAATAAATGTGAGTTTCCTGAAGGCATAATTCATCGATCCGCATATATTTAATAAGTTTCACAAGTATCTCCCTCTTTTTCCTGTCGTTCAGGCCAAAGCAGTTTAGTGAACAGACTCTAATAAAGTTGGTCCTATCCGCCATATCTACAGACTCCTACTGATGCCCCATAATAACATAAGAGTTTTAGCATCTTCTTTACTGAAAGAATTGCAAGAACAAAAAATCTAACTAAGTATTGATTATTGTCAGAACTGCTGTATTTGTCATAACTGTAAAAGTAAATAAATGCTTGTGTACCCCCACCCTCACCCCACTCGGTCCCCCCGCCCTGGATCCCCCCTCTGAGGGGGCCCTCCGCCCCATCCCCACACACCCCACCGCATAAGACTTGGGGACCAACTGTCCCTGGTGATGCTGAGCTAGCACACCCACCCCTCCGTGAAGCTAGACCTTTGCTCATAATCTGTGTAATCTAAAAAACAAAGGCAATTGTGAACACCCAAAAAAAGAAAGATAGTATAGACATTGAAGAAGAGCCCTAACAAGTAGAGCCCTTAAGGCATCTAAGCACCAAACAAGATGGGCTGGCCAAGAGGCTATCAAGTCGAGTTCAATGACAGTAGAAGTTCTTTGGCCTGGATTTTCAATTGAAAGTATTGGGTACGTCCCGGAGAGACCACTTTCAGTTTCGCAGGATTTAAGAGAAAGGTTTGAGCCCCTTTTGCTTGAAATTCAGGAATTAGTTGGCGAAGAACCAGCGCTTTTCCACAGTTTTTTGACAAAAATCAGGTTGGACAAAAATATCACAGTCCTTCCCTGCCCTTTTCCGATCTGGTCTGGCGAGATCATACAGAGATTCCCTGGCCAAAAAATTCTTTAGAGAAATTAGAATAGCACGTGTGCGGTTATCGGATTGTCCTCCTAGTCTCTGCTGATTAAAAGGGAAGCGATGAGCGCGTTGGATCTGAGTCTTCCAGCCCCATTGAGGCAGGTCTGGAAAGGCCTCTCCAAAAAGGTCAATCACAAACTGACGAATGTCAGACCCTTCCTTCCCCTCCGGTATGCCCAAAATTTGCAGATTGTTACTCTAACGCGATTTTCAAGATCAGTCAATTTCAGCAAAGTTCATCTCTTAGGGACTGCATTGAATCAGTCTTCTTCTGCGAGCTTAGCTCATCCTCGAGTTGGGAGATCCTGGTTTCTGCCTCCCCGATTCTGGTGTCAGCACAAGTCTTAGCAATTCTGAGAATGGAGTTTTGCAATTTTCTACAGGCACCATATGTCCGGGAACTCTCTGCCCTTGTTTCTTCCCAATGAGCCATAATCACTTGATACATTGTAAAAAGCTTTTCTAGCATGGTTATAAG